>NC_134483.1:175357164-175427164 GCF_040206685.1 Ascaphus truei
GGAGTGCTACTGAGCGTGGCCAAATGTATACAACAAAAGACAGAATAGCCAATGTTACATCCAATGCTTACTGGTCATGCCTTGACGTGGCTTGCAGGCTTATAATGCTTTGGCCAAAGGATTTAACTAAATGACCCTTACTCAAGAGAATATTGAAGTATTTCACTATGTATTTTTGTCACAATGTTTGTAGCATTGGGCTTTTCTGTCTTTTGTTGTATACATTTGGCCACGCACAATACTCCTTTTGACACTAATATACATGTATATCATGTGGTGGATTTTGGGGTTCTGAGCTTGCTCAGTTGTGTGTTTATTGAGTTGTGTATTACCCCTTATCCTCTATAGGAGATATTGTCCATTTGAGGGACCTCTGCAGAGGTGAAAAGTGGGAGCGCTTGCTACCGTGAGTATTAACCCTTGTCCTGCATGCAGGTCACATGCTTGCAGGCGTGCCGTATGTGACGCTCTGCTCTGCACATTTTAAGTGGCTCATTTACAGTTTCTCTTTTGGTATATTATAATTGTAACATGCAACATTGGACTCAAAATAATCTATTTCATTTTAATCTATTGCCTCCTGTCAGCTAAGACGTACTTCCTAGGCTTGATAAAATATGTTCTGACAAACACTCGTTGTTGCCTTGTCATTCTAGATCAATTATGGCTTGATCAAAATATCCCTAAAGGCAAGAGGCGGATAGTACTTCCTTTAAATGTTCTTTTAAAAGGCTTTAACATTACTGAAGCAACTAAATTAGCATTGACTATTAGCTGGGTAGATGGTTTTGTCTAACTCTCAGTCCATTTGCAGGTATTTAGTATGGACATTATACTTCTTGCATCTAAATATTCCAAGCAGATGATCGATGTGTCTAGCTTTACATTTACAATAAAGTATAGCTAAGGATAGAACTTTTGTCAGTAGTGAAAACTAATTATTTACTTGCACTCAACATAAATGAATACATTTCACATTGCAGCTTTTAATCAGAGGAAAATTGCACTACATCATTTTATGGGAAAGAAAAATACACACTTCTGTAAAGAAAAATATTTCATTTGGATCTTTTAAATGTGGCTAATAGCAGTTTAAGTTTCAAATAGTAGTAATGTACAGTATGCTACTTTTGTCAGGATTCTTATCTGATCCCTTTCACAACTGTTGCTTATCTCATATGTTTGATGTTTGATGTCAGTCTGTTAACACCTTTACTTATGTTAAAAATGTTAGTAATTTGCTAGGTTTTATAGAGCAAACTAGCACTGATTAACATCAGGTGATATGCTGTTTTAGCTGTATAAATTCAAGCACCGTTTGGGGAAGCATTATAATGCTCATAATATAATATAATAATGCTCATATAAACATCCGGAGCCTGCTGCCCAAACTGGACGAACTAAGGGCATGGTGCCTTATGCATAAACCCAAAGCCATCATTCTTACAGAAACATGGCTATCCCCTAAAACCCCTGATGCAAATATTGCCATTCAGGGATACTCCATTTTTAGGAGAGATAGGTCAAAGAGAGGGGGAGGGGTGTTATTTTATATTGCAGACACATTACAATTTACTGTTAAATTTCCCACCAAGCCCACCCTCTTTTGAAATTCTAGTTGGCAAAATCTGCCTCCCCTTTTCTAAGCCCATCTTGCTTGCTGGCATCTACCGCCCCCCTAAAGCCCCTCTACAATCCCTGACTGATATCACCCAATTTCTTGGCTCCATTTCCTCTCTGAATGAGAAGAGTGAGCTGCTAGTTCTTGGGGATTTCAACTTCAATTGGCTTGACCCTAAAAACCACAAAATCCAGATACAACTCAAGTCACTTAACCTATCGCAACTCATTTCCCAACCCACATGGATAAACCTGAAATCGCACAACCATTCCTTGCTAGACTGGATTCTCTCCTCAAACCCCAGCTGAAACCAATCCTCTGGCATCCTTCCTGATATTTTCAGTGACCATGCAATAGTGTACTGTGTAAGAAAAATTAAACCGCCCCATTCAAGCCCTAAAGTTCTCCTCACTAGAACATTTAAAAACTTTAACCCACAACAGTTTCTGGATGACCTTACCAACTGCCCATGGCACAGAATTGATTTAATTCCCGACCCGGATTCTGCGCTCGACTATTTCCAATTCGAGTTCTTAAAACTCTGCGATACCCATGCTCCACTATGCAAAATAAGGGTTCGGGGGGCCCACCTTCCATGGGTTACACCTGACCTTATAGCACTCTACCAGTTCAGGGATGCCTTGTGGAAAAGCTACAAAGTAACTGGCACTACCAAGGATCTCAATCACTACAGATGCATGCGGAACATGTGCACAAGGCAAACAAGGCATGAAAAAGTGTCACGGTGAGATTATGGCAGGCTGTATAAGTCACACATAAATATATATAACAGATGATATATATTTATCACTGTGTCTGAACTGGGACGAGTCTTAGATATAATAAAGTATATTTATTCCTTTGGATAGGTGAACACACGAATAATACAGTAACAAACAAGAAGTACACTTACTTTGGGGTTGGGGAATGAGAAGTATGGAGCATAGCAATTCTCTCGCAATCAGGTAGCATTCAGATGATAAAATGAAGACAAAGGATACAGGGTGGACATCAGTTTATAAACCTTTTGTGCCCTATCCTTAACCTTGAGTACCGTGGATTGGTTTTCAATTAACTCCAGCCATTGGTTAACGTGGGAACACTTTTTGACCCATGGCCCCCGGCTAGTTGGCATATGCGCAGTAGAGCTCTGGGGTCCCATTTCTATAACCCCTCTCTATATCAGGAATGCCAGCTAGTCTACCAAATGGAGTACCTGGCAGGAAATCCTTTGTTGAGAGGTGTGAAATGGAACACTTGAAGACTGCTCTGGTTTGAGTAGTCTCCACCCTCATGCAAACAGTGGATTTGACAAAATCCTTTGAAACATACTCAGGTCCTAGACATTGGGTCGCCTTTCTGGCCATCTGCTACCCTGGTATGCAAAGGAATTTCCTCTGAGTTTTACCCATATCTCGGAATATAGTATGTTGGATAAAACATGAACATATTAAAATATCCGGTTCCTTTGGGTCCATCAGGTCCAAACTTCCCAGTTCTCAAAGCCGGAACTGGGACACCCTATGGTCCAATTTGCGACCTGCTACGACCTGGGAAACCGGAGATACACAAATACACTTAAAACCGTTTTACATTTTAATACACATCTCCGCTGTAAATGAAATCATGGTTTTTCACTAAATCCCCATTGAAAACAACGGGCTTCGCCGCCATAGACTTTCAATGGCAAACCGCCGCCGTTGGCGGATATGGAAGTCCCCGCCATAGACTTTCAACTAGGCGATGCCGCCGTTGAAGTCAATGGGAGTTCTCCGCCGTAGCCGGTCAATGGGGTTTGGCCGCCATTGGAGTCTATGGGAAAAATCCCGAACTTTCAAGGGGGTCCATATTCCGTCGGGTTGGTCCAAGAAGGTCAAGGATGGTTCTGCAGCGATGCCGGAGCAGTGGCTACATACACCCCAAACCCTGACTCTCTGGACCCTCCGGAACCGGAGCTATGGAATACCAAAATTCAGCATTTGACATTTAGCCGTTTTCCTGAGCTGTTTCTGCCGCCGCCATTGGAAACTATGGCGCGGCCCGCTCTTATGGGTTCGACCCTTATCGGGGGTCCAGGATATGGGGACCCAGTTGTGGTCGAATGGGGGGAGGTCTAGGAACTAGGGACAGAAAGAATTTTATTTCTAGGGGCCCTAGAACTGTTTATTCCCACGCCACTTGTCGTTGAACTTGACTTGTAAGTGATCAAAGCTCTCCTATTGAAAATGTATCCGCTTTGCGGTTAAGCGGTTTGGACGGCAGCCAACTTGTTCCTGGAAAGCTCTTTCGAGGGTTTCTCCATTGAAGCCAATGAGCCCATAGACTTTAAATGGGAAACCGCCGCTCTCCCTCTCGGACGCCATCTGCTGGTCTTCTCAGGAACCGGACTCCACAGCAAGATTCACCATTAAAAAGCATTGAGCCCTAATGGCGGCCTATGGGAACCTGCAAAATGGTGCCTGAAAAGGCGGGAAAATTACACAAATGGATATAATCACTATACCACTATTAACCCTTGTGCTCCCGGATGGATCCCAGTGTGTGTGGGCTGCAGACCAGATGTTACAATAAAACAGGGGAAACAGGGAAATACACATTTACAGGTTATAACAGGGGTTGAATCACAGTTCTGGGTCTCAGCCCAGTTAACCCCTTGTCTCCCTGGTGAGGTCAGGGGATGGCCAAATGGGGTGTAACCCCTTTAATCCCGGGCCACCCCCTTTCTCCCTCTACAAAAAGCACAATATTACTCTGACAATCTCCACCAGAATACATCAAACCCAGCTAACGTCTGGAAGGTTATCAACAATATATTCCAGCCTTCTAACCATCAACAACCAAGTAATATCACTAAGGGGGATATTACTCTGACAAACCTCACTGACACTGCAAATGCATTCAATGATTACTTTGTGGGGTGTGCCACTAACTTATTAGTGAAACGCAGCCCAAACCACAAACCTGAATCTCATCCTGGCAGTACCCCTACAGTCCCACCCCCTCCCAACACTGCCCACAATTTTCAATTAGGCCCAGTATCTGAAGAGGAGATTATACAAGCGCTCCTCAAACAAAAACTAAGCAGCCAATGTGGACCCGACTTACTACAATCTAGGTTCCTACGACTTGGTGCCCCAGCCATTGCCAAACCAATTGCGTCCATAGTCAACTCTATCCTGTCTGCAGGCCATATCCCTAAGACCTGGAAAACTGCCAGAGTTGTCCCAATCTTCAAAAGTGGGGACAAAAACACTGTCTCAAACTACAGGCCAATCTCACTTCTCCCAATTCTATCCAAAGTCATGAAAAAATGTGTCCACTCCCAATTAAGCGATTTCTATACCAAGACAAATTTCCCTAGCCAATTCCAATCTGGCTTTCGTCCCAAACACTCCACCGTAACTACCCTGCTAAAAGTTTGCAATGAAATCCAGTGTGGAATGGAACGGGGACAACTCACTGGTGCAGTATTCCTAGATTTTGCAAAGGCTTTTGACACAGTTGATCATGCTATCCTGCTTAACAAACTCCAGAGCTCTGGAATAGGGAAACATGCTTTAAACTGGTTTCAGTCCTACCTATCAGGAAGATCCCAACATGTGTCCATCTCAGGCTCTAACTCCAACCCCCTTGATATCACCTGTGGTGTCCCGCAAGGCTCTGTTCTGGGGCCCCTACTCTTCTCAGTGTTCATTAATGATCTTCCCACAGCTTGTCAGGAAGTCTCAATACACATGTATGCAGATGACACAATCCTATATGCACACAGCCATAGCCTCTCTGACCTTCAACACATACTTCAGTCTGACTTTTTGAGACTCGAAAACTGGATTTCCCAAAACAAACTGTTTTTAAACACTGACAAGACTGTAACAATGGTATTTGGGACCAAGACTAAATTTGTAAAGCTTCCAGTGACTGAGCTCCTGATTAGAACCAACGCTAACACCACCCTAACCCCTGTCACTAGTTTTAAATACCTGGGCTTATGGCTTGACTCCCACTTAACATTCGGGATGCACATTGATACCCTGACAACCAAGACCTATGCCAAACTAGGGGTACTTTACAGGAACAAATCCTCCCTAAGTCTCCTGGTCAGAAAGCGTATCGCACAGCAGATGCTAATGCCAATTATTGACTATGGAGACATAGTATATGGCTCGGCTCCTCAAACCCACCTTAGCAAACTTGACACCCTCTACAATTCAATTTGTCGTTTTGTTCTCCAATGCAACTACAACACACATCACTGCGAAATGCTCAAAGAACTAGATTGGTCAACACTAGAGTCTAGGCGCAAAGTTCACTTTTCTTGTCTTGCCTTTAAATTCTTCATGGGCAAGCTACCCAGCTACCTGAACAAGCTCCTCGCCCCTACCACTTGCAGCACTTATCCCCTGAGATCAGACTCCAAAAGACTATTCATGGTCCCAAGGCTCAACAAAGTATCCGGACGTTCCTCCTTCTCCTTCCGTGCACCCCAAAACTGGAACAACCTACCAGAGACTCTCACATCCACCACCAGTTTAAGTTCTTTCAAATCTAAGGCTGTCTCACATTTTAACCTGGTCTGTAACTGTTTCATACGCTCATAATATATATTTTCTTTAACTGTGCACGCAATGTCTTGTATATAATGTATACTCTGTTCATTTATGTAACTGTACTTGTAACCATGTATTATTTGTTTTACTCTGTGCCCAGGACATACTTGAAAATGAGAGGTAACTCTCAATGTATTACTTCCTGGTAAAATATTTTATCAATAAATAAATAAATAAATAAATAATGTGTAAATCTTAAGTGGGATAAAAGAGCTATGCAGGAGATTGGCAGAGGATTGATGCTTGTATTCTTGACTCAACAGTTGACATCAACTTGGCAACTCTACTTGCAGCCTTGAAACCCTGTATTTTAACACGTTCAACTCTACTAAAATAAGGTGCACAGTCTTTTATACCTACCATTATGATAATTAGATATACAAAAAACAGCCACCCATAGCTCAAAGAATAGCACACAAAGTACTTGAACTTCCAAAAGTCCCATAGTATAATGATGTAATATATATGTATATAGTCTGGGTATAATCAGCAGCTTTTGAATGCAGGTGTGCAGAGTGTTAGGAACAAGCCCGCTGGTTAATATTAGAGATAGAGACTATCAGAGATGTAAACCGGAGTGAACCCAAAAAGCTCTTTAAGAACAACTGATGGGGATATGTACTGCAGAGGAGAAATTAATTACCTCTGGAGACCACCATGCAGAGGTTCTCTATATGTCTCTCCGAAGTCACGGTGTAGCATGTAGCTGCTCGAAATGAGGCACCGTCTTCTTGAAACCAGGCAGTGTAAGTCCCGTATACCGAAGTCTGTAAGGCGGCTGCGCGTCACTCCAATCAGAAGACAGGATGCAAAAATGTAGCAAGGGATTGGTTGAACAGCACACCCATGAAAAAGCACTTAACAACTCACTGGGTGAGTACAAAAATAAAAAAAGTTTTATTAAACTACATGATAAAATACAAAGAACATGATGGGGACAAAATAGGGGGATTCTCCTACGTGTTTCACGCTAATAGCACTTTCTCAAGGGGCAGATAAAACTGTGAGTCAAATAAAAAAAGGATTCAATCCAACATTTTTTACATTCAGCCACTGAAGTACAGTAGTTAATTTAGAAAACAATAATCAACTATTTCTGTTGCAGTAGTATTTCTATGTCTGTCTCAATTATGGGTCCATCCTTTAATACACAATGCAAACTTTAGCCAATAAATAATTGACTTATTACAATTTCTTAATCAAAGGCTACAATAAATTAAAATAATTGCACCAAAATGAATACGTCAGTGACATCTACTTTTGGTAAATTTTGTTTCTAAGTTAGTTTGTGCACACGGGCCTACTGCATCATTAAAGTACAAGACATTGGATTTGTGTGAATACAGGAAATATCACATGGAAATATGCCTCACCATTCATCAAATATTCATCACATGAATAGGTATGAGACAGAGCGACATTATTTAGTTAGAGGGCTCAAGTATTTAAAAAGCCCCATGTAATTAATTTGATATCATGTCCTCTTCTGATATTTGAAACTATTTAATGGTTTGACATGACCAGAATCGGAATCTTGAGTGTCCTTACTGTTGTAGCCCCCTTCACCAGTGACTAAGGGAACTACGTGTGTTGGATACCTGTCTGGCGTACAGGAGGCCTAATCCTCCGCCACTGAGAGCCTGGGGTGATCCCCTTCTCTCTCTGGTGACAGCGCCTTCACTTAGGAGGGATCCTAGCGCAGCTGGATAACCCCTCACAGGAGCTAATACTGTCAGGGAATAAGTATACACACCCTGTATAACAAACTTATCTTTACTAACACACATACAGTATAATAACAATATAGGCCCCACAATACAATACCCACACACACTATATATATACTCTGCTCCTTGACACCACCGCATCCAGTACAGCCCTCGTGTATCTCTGTCCATTCTCCTCAAGCTAATTATTGATAACATCACAATGGTTTTTTTCACTGTTCACTCAGTTGATTTCAGATATTTATTATATATAGATATTTTATGGTCTGTTTACCTCAGAAATATTTTGACAATTGCAAGCGTAGTAATTTTATGTATTATACATTATTTACAAGCTTTTTCTGTGTAAGATTAAGATTGTTATGGTTTAAATCTATAGCTGCATATGTTTTTCTTATGTGGGGTATCAGATTCATTCTCATTATGCTAATTGTTTACACCTGATTTTTTAATCTATCTTTGAATAGCTAATTGGATGTGTGGGTGTATATATATGTGTCTAGCACACCCATTGTCCATCCCCTGATGAAAACAGTTTAGCTGTTGAAACGCTTAGGGCCAGGTGTGCTGTGGATTCCTTCAGAGTTGATTTATGAGTTCTGCCTGACATTCTCCTGCTTGCCATCTCCGTGCACGGCGTGACGTCATCTGTTCATTCCACCGCAAACATTATCCCCGGTGGGAATCTAAACTATCTGGAGGTGTGTTCCCGGGGAAAGAATACTGTGAGGAGCCTGATGACGTGAGTTCCTGCTGGCAGAGTACACGAGGGCTGTACTGGATGCGGTGGTGTCACGGAGCAGAGTAGTAGAGCAGCAGCGCTTACAGATCCTTTGGAGCATGAGTATTACTCATACAATGCTTTTATATCTTTTATGTTTGTGAGTTCATTTTATGAGCCTTTT
Organism: Ascaphus truei; assembly: GCF_040206685.1. Lineage (NCBI taxonomy): Eukaryota > Metazoa > Chordata > Amphibia > Anura > Ascaphidae > Ascaphus > Ascaphus truei. The sequence continues at coordinate 175,366,025 of NC_134483.1, forward strand.
ATTGGGAATTAAACCATTTTTTGCACAGTAATGCACTAGGATTGGGCGCTTTTTTCTTCTATTTTCTACACACATATATATATACAGTGTTCGACAAATCACCCAAAAATCTACTCGCCCAACCAAAAAATCTGCTCGTCACCTTGTCCCGCCCCAACTCCGCCCCTAGTCCCGCACCAACTCCGCCCCTAGTCCCGCCCCCAACTCCGCCCCTAGTCCCGCAAACCAACCCCGCTTTAAAATAAAATATATAAATAAAATACATTTAATAAATTCCTAGTCAGAACATTCGTTTTTGACAAATGTATTTATTGTATTACATTATACTACAATTAGTCCTTGTTACGTGTGTGTGTGTTTGTAAATGTTGGATCTAGAAATAAAAGCCAGGTGTGAATGACTAGTTTCCTGAACCCCTTAACCAGTGTCTGGACGTCCCCGCTTCACAATATCTAAAGCAGCAATCCCACCTGGGATCTTACCTGATCCGCAGTCTCTCAATGTCCAGGTACCCTCATTCCTGCAATGTTATACATTGGAGGGGATGTGTTCCCTACCTGTCTTCTGGGTTAGGGGGGTTCAGATGTCTTCCGTGTGAAGCTTGAGTCAGATCTGGAAGAAAGCAGTATAGGTTATTTTGGTGTAGGATAGGGCAGTTAAGATATATAGGGTAAATAAGAGATCCAGATCCAGAATGTGAGAGAGTGTGGGGGAGAGAGTGTGGGGGAGAGAGAGAGTGTGGGGGAGAGAGAGAGTGTGGGGGAGAGAGAGAGTGTGGGGGAGAGAGAGAGAGTTTGGGGGAGAGAGAGAGAGAGTGTGGGGGGAGAGTGTGGGGGGAGAGAGAGAGTGTGGGGGGAGAGAGAGTGTGGGGGGAGAGAGAGAGTGTGGGGGGGGAGAGAGATGTGGGGGGGGGAGAGAGAGTGTGGGGGGGGAGAGAGAGTGTGGGGGGGAGAGAGAGTGTGGGGGGGGAGAGAGAGTGTGGGGGGGGAGAGAGAGTGTGGGGGGGGAGAGTGTGGGGGGAGAGAGAGAGTGTGGGGGGAGAGAGAGTGGGGGGAGAGAGAGAGTGTGGGGGAGAGAGAGTGTGTGGGAGGGGGAGAGGGAGTGTGGGGGGGAGAGTGAGAGTGTGGGGGGGAAGAGAGAGAGAGTGTGGGGGAGAGGGAGGGAGAGAGTGGGGGGGAGAGGGAGAAAGTGGGGGAGAGGGAGAGAGTGGGGGAGAGAGAGAGAGTGGGGGAGAGGGAGAGAGTGGGGGAGAGGGAGAGAGTGGGGGAGAGGGAGAGAGTGGGGGGGGGGGAGAGAGAGTGGGGGAGAGGGAGAGAGTGGGGGAGAGGGAGAGAGTGGGGGAGAGGGAGAGAGTGGGGGGGGGGGAGAGAGAGAGAGAGTGGGGGAGAGAGGGAGACTGACTGACTGGGTAGGTGACTGACTGGGTAGGTGACTGACTGACTGACTGGGTAGGTGACTGACTGACTGACTGACTGGGTAGGTGACTGACTGACTGGGTAGGTGACTGACTGACTGACTGGGTAGGTGACTGACTGACTGGGTAGGTGACTGACTGACTGGGTAGGTGACTGACTGACTGACTGACTGACTGACTGGGAGGGTGACTGACTGACTGACTGGGAGGGTGACTGACTGGGTGGGTGGGAAGGTGACTGACTGACTGGGTAGGTGACTGACTGACTGACTGGGTAGGTGACTGACTGACTGACTGACTGACTGGGTAGGTGACTGACTGACTGACTGACTGGGTGGGTGACTGACTGACTGGGTGGGTGACTGACTGACTGACTGACTGGGTGGGTGGGTAGGTGACTGGGTGGGTGGGAAGGTGACTGACTGACTGGGTGAGTAGGTGACTGACTGACTGGGTAGGTAGGTGACTGACTGGGTGGGTGGGAAGGTGACTGACTGGGTGGGTGACTGACTGACTGGGTGGGTGACTGACTGGGTGGGTGACTGACTGACTGGGTGAGTGACTGACTGACTGACTGGGTGAATGACTGACTGACTGGGTGAGTGACTGACTGAGTGACTGACTGGGTGGGTGACTGACTGGGTGGGTGACTGACTGGGTTACTGGGTGTAGAATGGGACAAATACATTAGGAATAACTGTAGACAGCATAAGAAATTGTTACAATCAACCAATGTTTTATTTAGCAGTGTATACGGCCGGGAGCACCACCCCTTTGGCAGCTCCCAAAAGACCCTCTTTATATTTTTAATTATAACCTCCCTTTTTATTTTTTTATTCCTTGGGATTAAAAAAAAAGGAGGGAGGGAGAATTCAAGGACAAAGCAATGAGGTTCTCTTATAAGTCACCCCCGCCCTCTTATCCTAATAAATTATTGGGGAATGGATGGGCTAAAATCCCAACTGAGAAAGGCTGGACAGGCCGGAATTCCCCTCCCCCCCATACCTCACTCGGGCGTAGTGGAAGCTTTGTGGAGGTGGCAGGGTGGGTGGGAGGCACGTGGCGAGGTGTCCCCCAGCGGGCTCCCCAGGGGACAGTCAGCCCCGCCATGGCCACCACTGCCCTGCTCCCCTCGCCGGCATGTCTCGCACGGCATGAAGCTAGTGGTCAGGGGTGCAGACCGGCATACCCCCCACCTCATGCGGCGACTGCGCCGTCATGAAGATAGCTGGGCTTAATGTAATCTTTGGGGAGGCGGCAGGGGGGGAGGTGGCAGGGGGGGGAGGTGGCTTGGCAGGGTGGGGGGGAGGTGGCAGGGTGGGGGGGAGGCACACTGTCCCATGCACACACACACACACACGCACATACACCCATGCATACACACACACACCAATGCATACACACACCAATACATACACACACATGCATACACACACATGCATACACACGCATACACATGCACACACACGCACGCACACGCGCACACACACACGCGCACACACACACACCAATGCATACACACACACACACACGACAGGGGGAAGAGGAAAGGCAGCAGGACCGAGCACCACCACTGCCCCGCTCGCCGCCGCCCCCTGTGACCATCTCCAGCCCCGTGCAGATGCCGGGACAGCCCGAGAAGGGGGGGGGGCACCCCCACTGTGATCTGCTGCCCCGCGCGGGACGCCGTGAAAGCCCGAGAAGGGGGGGACACCCCCACTGCGATCTGCTGCCCCACGCGGGATGCCGTGACAGCCCGAGAAGGGGGGGACACCCCCACTGCGATCTGCTGCCCTGCGCGGGACGCCGTGACAGCCTGAGAAGGGGGGGACACCCCCACTGCGATCTCCTAGCCAAGTTAAGCGGGAACAGGGAGAGAAGGGGGAACAGGGAGAGAAGGGGGAACAGGGAGAGAAGGGGGAACAGGGAGAGAAGGGGGAACAGGGAGAGAAGGGGGAACAGGGAGAGAAGGGAGAACAGGGAGAGAAGGGGGAACAGGGAGAGAAGGGGGAACACCTGCCTCGCCGGGGAGTAAGGGGGCTTGCAGGGAAGGGGAGTAAGGGGGCTTGCAGGGGAGGGGAGTAAGGGGGCTTGCAGGGAAGCAGCAGTGGGGCCGCAAGACAGAGGATTGGAGAGTACTTACTTACTCTCCAAGTGTTCCGGCCGGAAAGAATGGCTGCTCGTTGGGGGCTCGCTCATATAGAGCCTGGCTGCGCGCCCACAAAGCTTGGGAGCACGAGCCAATCAGCAGTCAGGTATGGGGAGTTTTTTTTTTCAGCTCGAGCAGGGGAAAATTTCAGCGCGAACAGGAGAAATTTAAAAATAAAACACGTGTGCTGCTTGGGCAATGTTTACTCGCCTGGGGGTTAAATCCACCCGCCCCGGGCGTGTAAATGTATACAATTGTCGAACACTGTATATATATATATATATATATATATATATATATATATATATATATATATATATACACACACACACACCCCGGATGGAATCCCCCCAAAGTACTGAAGTGCCTGAGCACTTAACCACTCTATTGTCCACAGACAAGGCCCACCGAAAGAGTGTGTGGAGTAGCGCTACCCCCTGTGTATGGTCGTTGGTACACTTTGGGTACCTTCCTGGTCTCAGGCCAGACCAGGCCTACTTGGCATAAGATGGATCTGCCGAACTGCAATGTGGTCCCACACCACATGGTCAGTCTGATCCTCTCCGTCCCGCAGGCGTCCGCCTCTTGAGGGAGCTCCCGCTGGAGGGTGTCCCTTAATGTCACAGCATATGCCTGGGTCTGGTCCCAAACCACAGACCGAACACACTGCGTGGCGTCTGTCACCAGTGTACTAACACTCTATGCAGCTACTGGGGAAGCGTCCCTATCTATGGGCCTTCTCTGCAGCAGCCACAACCTGAGGGGAGTTGGGGCCTAGCTGAGACCTATGTGGAGATCTGGCTAGTTCAGCGGAGCAAATTCAGTAAGAGACAGGAGCACAGCCAGATCCAATAGGAAAAAAATGTAAATAATCCCAGGGCAACTCTAGATAAAAATAGAGAATTTATTTGAACAAGCTCACAATGGTGGTGAAGAAACGCACCAACACATTACATTTTTGATCCTATTATTGAACCGTCTAGTCCACCTCTATTTGGTGTTTATACCGTACTGAACACTTAGTTACTACCATTGTTTACCCATTCATTTGGTTCAGGCACATAGTTTTTATTCTTGTTTGCTTAACTGTAAATATGCATTCACTGCCAAGTCCGTGTATTATTATTTGACATTATTTTAACTTGTGTATTTAAAGTTAAATTTTAATATAGTCTAATTGACCTCACATCATAACAAAAACCACTGGTGTACAGAGGAGTTGTCACTTCTGTACCAACTATGCCTTAATTGTATGTCTGATTAGAAGAGAAAGTAAAGGTAATTTTAAAAAGAATAATATTTTTTTCAAAAACCACTTTTACCTTTTCATTTTGTGCTTTATTCCCAAAATACTGAACTGACAAGTGGGAGATTGTAAACAACGTAGAAACAGGATGTAAGTTGTTCTCTCAGATGCCTTTCAAAGAGCAAAATACCATGACTAATTGATGAACATTTTGTATCAGTATTAAACCAGTTTTGCGCATTGCATTCCATAAAACACACTTCGCAATATATATAAAAAAAAAAATGAACATTTCAGAAATTAAAATTGACACGAAGCCAAGATTGATGGAGAGATTGACTTTATGGAGGAAATCCATTGTTATGTAGTATTAAAAAAAGTAGTGCCTTATGTGTGACTGGTGAACTTACTGATGATCTATATTGATGGTTTGGTGATATAGAATGCATCCAATTATGTTCCTGTCAAAAGGTGACATTATAAAATGCCTTATAATTATCATGGGGAGTTCTTGATCTGACACAGCTATTGAGTTTATGGTTCACAATTACATGGCTGGCTGTACTCTATGTACCTGGGAGTTGTGAGGGGAACAGAAGATTTACTGTGTGTGGGAGGAATTTATTAAACATTTAGCAAAATGAATGAATCAGAATAATTTCAGGTTGGCATTGGAATAAAATTACAGCACATTTTCACAACAAGTAGATTAAAACATCAGCTGCTCCAACATTCAGCCACTGTTGTGATCAGTGCGGGTCCTATTCAATACACCTGAAAAGTGTTATTTGGGAGACATTTTGTGGAATGTATTAAATGGAGCCCAATGTCTCATGTCTTGGTAATTGATCAACAACGCACTCTATTCAATATGCCCTATTCAAATTAATGGAACTGAAATCCTTTTTTTCAACAAGGGGCCTATGTCTTACTTTACAAGCTCATGCTTTATTGCAACACACTATATACTTTACATTCAGTAAATATCATTAAATTCTACTAAGTATCATACTGTAGGTTTCATTTCAGAAGAGCTGTCATGTTTGTCCTTAAATAATATGTACTATTGTTTTAATAATAAAAAATATACATGTGATTTGTTCTCAGATTGTGTTATAATGTTAAGGTAAACTGCAAAACCAATACTTACATTTTAAAGTAACAAGCTGGGATGGTAATTTATTAAAAGCAATGTTGTGTCATGGATCTTTTATTCATTGGACGTAGAAAAGTTGGGTACTTTTTCTAGCTTTATGGGAAGTCTATATATTAAAAGCTATTTGTAGTTTCATTTTTTCCTCCTCTGTCAGAGCTGTTAGATCTATATTGTGCATTTGGTGTCAGGACAACACTTAGTTTCAGGTCAGACATGGGAAGAGGGAGATGTATTCACCTTTAGTTCAGCAGCTGTCCCAAGACTGTCTAACACATTTATTTATTTATTTATTTATAACATGTTTTACCAGGAAGTAATACATTGAGAGTTACTTCTCGTTTTCAAGTTTGTCCTGGGCATAGTTATGATGACAAATAATACATGGTTACAAATACATAAGTTACAAAAGTGAACAGGGTTATACATTATATACAAGACATTGTACAGTATGTACAGTTAAAAAATAATATATGTTATAGGCGTATGTAACAGTTACAGCCCAGATTAAAATGTTATGCGGCTTTAGTTTTTAAAGAACTTAGACTGGTGGCGGCTGTGAGAGTCTCCGGTAGATTGTTCCAGTTATCGGTGCACGGTTAGAGAAGGAGTAGTGGCCGGATACTTTGCTGAACCTTGGGAGTTAGATCTCAGATGATAAGTGCTGCATGTGGTAGGGGTGAGGAGCTTGTTCAGATAGGCGGGTAGCTTGCCCAGAAAGTATTTGAAGGCAAGACAGGAGAGACATGGCTTACTGTATCCCAGTGGAAAATATGGTGAAATATAGCAGCCATGGAAAACCATTGCAAGTCAACAGACCACTTTGACAGTTGTAAAAACAAAGAAGAGGAGATAATGACAAAACCCCTGTTTTAAAATATCAAGGGAAATTACCTGCCTTCCTATTACCAACCCCCAAATCTATTAGCGATTTGGAATGATCTTATCAATCAGAGTATCCAAAGATGCTCTGTATCTCAGAAACCCAGGAAATAATTTGCATTGTCAATAACAAAAATAAAGACAATGGAACACATTTTGATTCACTGTACATAATAAGACAAGGTGTTATACTTTATAAGTATTAAAACAGATTTTAATTCAATTTAGTTTGATTCTCATCAAAAATGGGATATCAGATGTTCTAAAATGCTTCTTACAACTTGCCATTAACGCCTTGAAGTCAATTTCACATTCAGAGACAACTTTTTTGATAAAATTACTTAGCAGTTTGGAATGGATTCACACTGCCTATTTACTTTGTATGCTCTCTTTCTTTTCACTCTAATTGTAGCCTTCTAAACATTTATGCCTTGTAATTCAAGAAGAAAGACAAAGGGAGGGGTAAATGCATTAAAGAGCCATAAGGTAGTCCATAATTATTCAATTACAAAATGTAACAATACTCCTAAAAATGAAGTGCGATCTCCATTGAAAAACTGAGAACAGTTTTGCAGTATACAACATTTTTAATAATAATAATTAAAAAAAAGGAGAATGTGAAATATTCACTTTTTCATTCCAGAAATGGAGCAAACATTTACGAAAAAAAAAAATGATAACACGTTGATTTTGGCTATTTGTATAATAGATTGACACGTGACCTGGTATTTTACTTTGGATTTTGTGTAAATCTTGGTTTGTTAACATTTTACCAAATGATCTTAACATTTGACTTATCATTTTGAAATCATAGACATATATGTTAGAAGCACTTTAAAGACAATGGTAATACAATTATTTTAAATACAGATGTAGTCCGACCTATGTTCCCGATGCCAGGGGACACTGCACGATCTCAACTGCAGCATTCCCTGGCATCTTTTCAGGAGCCTCGGCAAAATGCTTTTTTTCCGCAGTGGCTCTGCGGAAATTAAGTCTGGCTACATCTGTATGAAAGTAAGGGTTATGAAGATGGCATAAAGTTGACAGGACACAGATTGTTAGCAATTTACACTGCATCAGATCTAGCAGAGTTGCTTGTAAGGGGAACAAAACTGACCCCAAAGAGCAGACAGGTATCTCTTGCTCAGCCTATAGGAGGCCAAGACGAAATATATATATATATATATATATATATATATATATATATATATATATATATATATATATATATATATATATATATATATATATATATATATATATGTTGTATAGCCAGCAAGTAATGTCCAGTGAACCAGTGCGTGTACTAAGGGGGAATAGTGTGAATGTAAAAAGGGAATCCCCAATGGAGGGGTAAAAAGGCCCCTACTGTGTGCACAAACACTCTGGACTGGGTAATATTTTAGTATATAATATACACATGTACAGATGCAGCGGACGTTATTCGAACATTTACCTGCACTATGCTGCATGGTGGTGTGAGATGGTCCGCTGCAGTCATAATGGCCCCTGCTGTGTTAATCCTACCGGGGTCTACTGTCTGTAAAAGACGCGCATTAAGAGAGAGGCTGAATCAGTCACTCTAACTGCGCGCCTCTCACAGATGATCGCAGGGTTTTAATTTAATTTTAAACATTACAGTAATGTAGCAGGGGGTCTCCGGAGCTGAACTGCATTGATTTAAGGTTAGGGGACCCCCTACTTCCAGAAATACAGGCCCCGTTATGGGGTGCCAGTATCCCTGCCATGTAAAAATCCTGTGTGTCACGTGACCGAGGGATTTGCACATTGAAGGTGATACCGGCACCCCATAACGGGGTCTGTATTTCGGGAAGTAGGGGGTCCCGAGGCTGAAATCAGCATTGTTCAGCACAGGAGACCCCCTGCTCCCGCACACTAATATCAAACAAATAAAAAAATCATTACCTTAGCGGATAGCTGCTAAGTTAATGAAGCTGCTTACAATTTATTTTTATTCAGTGTGCATGAGCAGGGGTCTCCCGAGCTTAACAAAGTTGATTTCAGCCTCGGGTACCCCCTACTTACTGAGTTACCGGCCCCGGTATGGAGTGCCGGTATCCCTGCCATGTTAAAATCCTTGTGGGATCTAAACAAAGGTTGGGGAATGGGGAACCTGCAAAAAATAAAAGCATGCATTAAATAAAACCACTTTGCAATTACAGAAAATAAAAAGGCCAAAAAAAACCATTGAGTGGCATGGTGGCACACCAATGCCCTGTGGAAATGAGATGCCACTACAGTATGCCATGCAATGGGGAACCTAAACAAAAAATACAACATTAAAAAAACAAAATCCATTCTTTTCTTACTTTTTGATGTCTTCACCCACCGAATCCGACTCAAACAGCAACACTAGTAGCAGCAGCAACTCCAGGTCCACGATGCAATGATTCTCCACAGCCACGGTCCACAGCTAAGAAAACTCTTTAAGTCTTTTCTTTCTTTTCTTTATCTGTATTTTGTAATCCATTTTGAGGTCTTCTTTATCTTCATCTGTACTTGTAATCCACTCGTGGTTCTTCTTTATCTTCATCTGTACTTGTAATCCACTCGTGGTTCTTCTTTATCTTCATCTGTACTTGTAATCCACTCGTGGTTCTTCTTTATCTTCATCTGTACTTGTAATCCACTCGTGGTTCTTCTTTATCTTCATCTGTACTTGTAATCCACTCGTGGTTCTTCTTTATCTTCTTCGTCATCTGTTAATCCAATAGGGAGGTGTTGCTCCATCAGCTCAATGGCGTCAAATGAGACTACACAGGCCTGTTTTATAGGCCTGTGACATCACATTTGAGAGGGAATGGTTCGCACACCTCTGATTGGCTGGGATAACCATGTGCCTTTAAAAAAAATAAAATTTAGGTGACGTCATCAAAAGGGAGTGAAGCCAGCCAATCAGAAAGGCTCAGTTTCTTTTCCCTTTAAGATGATGTCACAGAACCCAGAATTCCTGGCATCACATGGTTTACTAAAACTAATAGGATTGTAAACCATGTGATGCCAAGCTAGTACTCGCTATTTACTGCTCCGGTATAGGTGGCACACCAATGATACTAATGCGGCATCTGCACTGATTCTATTGTTGAGATCGGTGTACAGTAGCTGCAGCTCCCATCTGCTGGATAATCATATCGAGTGTAAATATATTATTACAGTACGTGATTGATCGGAGCTATTACCGATACTATATCCAAGTCCTGCCAGAATGGAGGCAGGGTTTGGCTACAGACGACAGATACCATTAACCCAGTGTACCATATTTAACACTTGGATACAGTGAGCAACACCAGTGACTGACATCTGCATTGATACACATCTAGAGATCAGTGCAGATGCAGTTTCCCAGTATGTACGTTCTGTATATACTATCTACCCTGAGCATATATAAGCCTCTGTGTGCTGTGGTATTGGCGCTGACACTACTGCTGAGATCACTACTTTACGTGGCTACATCTGTCTGATCTACCGCAGTGGATATTGACACAGTATGCGATCTTGTGGCATTATTACCCTTTATGGGTATTTTTAGATATACCAGGACTGTGTGGCACTCTAGCTAACAATTACACCTTGAGAGGGGTGCAAATATAGCCACACTTGATCCTTCACCTACATGATTGCATACTCAATGAGTATACACTGAATACAGTATTATCATAGACACTGAGTCTACTGGGCTTGGGGACATTAGTACATCCAACTATATCCTATCAATACAGGGTAAGGGACTATATATACACATTATCCCAGTATTACCCTTACAAGTGTCTCTCCATTCTTGACATTGGATCACATGTGATTACTGACCTCTAGTTCACCACAGACATCTACTGTATGTTCGATCGTGAGTACTTTTACAGTGCTCATCCTAGGATCAAAGTTACAGAGCTATTGTTGTATTTTTTTAACACCCTTTATGTCACATTTGTTGGTTGACATTAAAATTATTTTAAATACTTTATCAATCCATCAGTCAGTGATAGAGTACAACAGACTAGGTTCCCTTTTCTTGTGTTTTACTAGTAACTGAATGATGTACATTAGCTTGATATCCCTTTTCGATAAAATAGCTGTTGATGTCCTATTCAAAGACAAAATAAAATTAATAAAAATGTAATATTATGCAATGCAAAAAGAAGTTACTCCTTAGTCCCCATGGCACCAAATAAATGCATTCTATATTGTTAAGATAATTGAGATACAAATTTGTTGAAAGCAAATAAAGACTATTGTAACTTTTGTAAGTGTAGGTGTTAAAATATTCCCTGCAATAACACCAAAGCTGTAATAATGCTAGAGTCTGCATTTAAAATTTAGTTAACAAATCCCCAGAATGTTATCTGTAGCATTTGTAGTTCTGTTCCTTTACTCCAGTTTAACATAATAGGAGTAAAGGATTATGAATCTTTAAAAATTGTTAATCTATGGTATAAGTTTAACAATTATACCAAAGAGGGAATTTTAGATATGCATCTCTTGGTGCAGTGCTTGGCTTGTATTTTGCCCTGCATGCATTAGGAATGAGTTACGTGTGCATGTTAAATTGTGGATATATACATCAGGTTCTTTTTCTTAGACCATTATTTTTCTCATTGTCATAGTATAGGAAAAAATACAGTGAAAGAAGTATGTAAGAGACCTGGTTAATAAGAGAGGTTGAGTGTACCTTCTGGGAACTTGAAACACATTTCATTCTATAAGTATATAGTGCTAGCAAACTATAAACTACTCACGGTGATTCAAAATCGTATCGGAAAAAAAATAAGTAATATAGTTCAAGTGAAAAAGGCGACAGCAGGTTACTGAAAAATTGGAATGTGATAGATGCAGACCATTTTGCTCACTGCTGTTCACAAATTGCTTTGTTTTGAATATATTTCTGCTAACAAAAATATAACACTAAGAATAGTTAGTACCTACAGGAATGAAACACCCATTCTGGCTAACAAGGATATGTTATTCCTATGCAAATTCACCTAAGCCCAGAAATTAGCAATGACTGCTAAATTAACACACTTGAAGAGCTTGGCTGGCTCTAATAGGCAGACAAATGGTCTTGTTACATTGTAATCGTGCCAAGCTAATTGAAGTGATTACTGTTGCTCATGAGCAGCCCTATTGAAGTAAAAGTCTTTTAAATTATCCATAGACGTTAAATGTCAGACACTATTGTGTAATTATACTTTGTAAATGCTGAATGTCATAAGGCATCACAGGTAATTGAGGTTTACAGAGAAGAGCTTTTTTCTAAACCTAATTGGGCATCAACTCCTTGTCCCTTAGTGTGACAGCAGTTTATGGCAATCAGAAAAGTTTGTGACTGTGTGTTTGCAGATATGCGAATTTTGTGGAGGCATAAGAAATACAAGGGGCATTGTGAAATGTTAATGGTGCGTTTAGGGTCGCCACCACCTTTCCCAGGAGCCCAGGACAAGAGTTTCCACTGAGGCACCTCGTGTCAGCGGCTTTGTGAGTCCCCCCCCCCCTTTTCTCTTACACACCCTCTCTATTTTTCTCCCTTCCCACAGTCCCCCCCCTCACTCCTCCCTCCCTCTTACACCCTACGTCTCCCCATGTTACACCCTCTCTTGCCTCTCCCCCTCTACATCTCTTCTCGCTCTCTTGCTCACTCAACCCTCCATCTCTTAAACCCCCTTCCTCACTCACTTTCAATGCCCACTCCTCACTCAATCCTGCACTCAATTTCTGCCCTTCCCTACTCACACTCATATCCCCCTCCCACAAACTATTTCTGGTGGTGCGACGCCAATCCCACAGGCAGATGTAGAAGTTCGTCCCAACAGATGGCCAGGGGGAAGGGGAGGGGGGCTTGCGGTGAAGGCCTGATCAAAACTGGGGCCCGACAGCCAACAGAGGCCCAGCAGTTGGACGCGGAAGTCTGACCTGAGACAATTGTCCCAGCTCCTCCCCTGTTGGCGGCCCAAGGCATTTTTTACTTTTGGCATTACTGTATCACATGATCAAAATAAAAATACATGTTTTAGTTTGTTATTTTACTGTGCAAATGGAAAAAATTACATTAATCATTAGGAAACATTGTACACAGGCACAGGCTAAACAAGATATATAGATATACCACACTTAGTTAAGTTATGGTGGGTAAGAAAAGTGACAAAACCCCTCCAAAGCAAAGCATATAGCAAATGGAAATATTACTGTATGCTCATTTGCATGTTTTAGACAGGTCTGCCACCCGCATTTCACCATTATCACCCAGCACACATCACTTCCACTGCAGCAAGGGATTCTGGGAAATGACATGCAAATGAGCACACAGCGCCACCTTTTGCTTCAAAACCACTTAACATTGTCCCCTATAAGCTTAAGCTTGCTGCATTTCACAGCTTTGATCACAGCCTTGGTTAAGATGCATAGCCAGTAAACCCACCCACAGACAGCTATTTCGACCTTAATGGTCCTCAGTGTGGGGTTGTTTATACTGGCTTTGCAAAATGAAGCTTTGGATAGGTTTCACCATACTTAGCTAAGTTAAGTAATGGAAATATTACTGTCTGCTCATTTGCATGTCTTAGACAGGTCTGCAACCCTGCCTTTCACTATTATCACCCAGCACACAGCGTTTACACTGCAGCATACAGTTCATGCCCTATCAGTAGCATCACTGACACAAAATGTATCATTCTCCCTCATTCACCAAATGCTCCATTTTGATTCTATCATCTTAAACCATTCCTTTTGACATCTTTACATTTTTATCATGCCTAGTTATACATCATGTTTTTATTTTTGCGTTAGTAGTTTTGTTCTTATTTTAATTTTGTGTTTTTTTATATACCTTTATTATCCCTTCTTTTCTTACCATTACCATCCCTTTGCCCTCTTTTTAGTCTGTAACTCTATCCCTACCTTGTAAAATATTTTTTTTTTTTTGCCCTTGACAGTGATATCTAGCAAGTTGTCAGAGAGGCAGATGTAGTCTCACTTACTTAAGTAAGGCCATGCATGATCTGCAAAACACTGTCTTTCAGCAATTGAAATTAAAACTGATGGCTCTGTGATCCCTCTGAGGCAGAAAAACATACTTTACTTGAGGCAGAATGCACTACTAATCTAATGCATTAGTAACTTGCCAGAGCTGTCTGTATCATATTGTTCCTATTTTTTTTAAATGTATAAATTCAGTAAATCTCTTATGGCATTCACAAAATCTTCCCTGGGAGTTAAATAAAAATGGTCTGGCAATGTTCCAGAAAGAAACAACACACATGGTCTATTTGACAGATAAAACATCAATCTAAATGTATGTTTGAAAAGGACATGCAATGATTTTTATTACATAGAAAAGGTTAAAAAGCTGCAGTTTCTGTGTACCAAAAAAAGAAAAGACAGCATGGCTCCCACTGGTATTCTTCACCATGCTGTACTCCACATTCAAAATTCAGGGAGATAAATGATCTAACACACACAGCCCCTGTAAGATATATATATATATATATATATATATATATATATATATATATATATATATATATATATAAATAAATAGTGCTATTAGGATTGTAACCTCATTTGGTTTCAGTTTTAATCCTACAGGGGCTGTGTGTGTATTGGTACATTTCTATTGGTATGCAATTTGGAGGTTTGGGACCCCTCTTCCCTGGTTTTAAGCTCTCTTATCCCACCTTTTAAACTGCAGTTCTTGTGCACGTGTGAATGACCAGACTATTTAGACAGTTTTCCCTCTATTAGAGCGGTTTTGAGAGCTTTTTGCAGGTGCAGCAGTGTTAGGACCTACAGATGGGCCATACCGTGATGTGGTAGTAGGTTTAAAATACTTTGGCGTAAGAATTGAAATAAATGACCTTTGCTTATGAGACGATAAACAGATAAGTATTTAACTATATAATATTTCAAGTTAGGTGTAGCACTGGGGCTTTTTTAATTATATAAATGATCTAAATTAAGATTAAATAACATTGTAGCCATACTTGGATCACAACTAGCAGAAGAGAAACCCGACTAGATACTTGGAAACATCAAAATACTTCATAAATGAACATGAATAGATACTCAATTGGTTTACTACTGTACTTACAAAGTAAGAAGTGTCTATTTACCCAGTAGCCGGAGCTATAACCTCCTCCCTCTCCCTTATTTAGCGAGTAATTAATTTCTCCCAGCTTATTATGATTTAGAGAGTGGTTGTTAGGGTAAGGCTGGCATGTTAGGCTTATTCTTGCATATTACGTTTACTCTTAGGCTGGCAGGTTAAGGTCTAAGGTCAAGATGAACAAGTCTTTTATTTAACCTGTTGCCAGTTAAATAAGACTGAACAAGTACCTTATGTATATTGCTCACCGGGAAAATAGTCTCTACCTAGGGTCAAATCAAGACACACTCCACACCCTGATGGCAGCAGTGAAGGTGTGAGGCTCCTCCTCTCCTCAATCTGCCCTTAATGGATACTTTCTATATCTCCTTACACTTTCTTTTCCTTTATTTCAGATGCAGTGTCCACTTTTTCTCCTCCCCCTCTCCCGGTGGCTGTCATCTATCTCCCATCTACCTCTCTACTTATCCACCTTCTTTATTTCTGACTGAATACGTGCTCTCTTTATTTCTCTCGTTTTACTCCCCTTCTCATCTCCTTGGGGGCTTCAACTGTAGAGCAGTCAAAATAGCTCAGTTAACTCACTGGCATACCTCCACGGGCATCAGAAGTTGGATGGACCTGGAGGCAAACCTGTTTCACCCAATAGAACTAAATAAGCTATTATAGCTACCTCCTACCACCTGTTCTCAAGTCAGAGACACTTTACCCATGATTTCCCACTCTCTTAGGTTCTGTCCGAAAGTTTGTGTGAAATTTAACCTAACCTCCCCCAAATCCACAATAATCCCATTATGTGGTAGTCCTGAATTTCTTCTGGGTCTCCCAAATAAAGCATCCGCTCTGTGGAGGAGGGCGGGGGTGGAAAGAATTCTTGGCATATCTATTGGTAACAAACCAATTCTTTTTGAAAAGTACATGTAGAAAAGGGTATCCCAAATAGTGAATATTTCCATTTTTTACTGTTAATGGCCTATTGTTATAGCATGTCTCCCTTTCCTCCTCGCACACAGTTTGAATCATTGTGTTTGGGTCGATCAAATCAAGAAAATTGATATCACAATTATATACTCACTTACTAATCCCCCCAGTAAACAATGATGGTAGACTCAGATATATGGTTCAGTGGGAGTCTGATCTGAATGAAGTCTTGGATGCAGAGGAATAGGAGGAGATATGGGAAGCTATCTCTAAGGGGCCTATTCTAGTAAACTCGATGAGTTTGGTGAACAAACAAATATAAATATAAAGTCCCCAGCGCTAAAGTCCAAGATACCGTGATCTTTAAGGCAGTCTCTAGTCTTTAAGGTGGTAGTTGGGCTCTGATATAGATGCTCCAGATGGGATGATGTCCTTGATGTAGGTGGATACACCGTCTGAAATAACAGATAAAAAGACACACCTGATTGCGCAGTGTGTTACAGCAATCAGAGCCCTATCTGAGATGTGAAAGAATCCTACTCACATAATAAACGCCAATATATTCAGTGGAGAGGATCTGTGCTTGCTCCCCTTCTAATCCGCTCCTCACACGAACCCCACGTGGAGACAGCTTACTGGGGACAGCTTACAGGGTACACCCTCTATCCTCAATGGCGTCGGGGTTGCGTCCGTAACGACACCTCCACCAATGTGAGACAGGAATATGTACAAGGTAGTGTAGTATGAACAGACCTTTATTCCTTAAAACACTATAAAACGTGATAAAATACACTCACATGGTGCAATAACAGATGGTATTGCTCAATATGCCGTCCGCAGCTTGCATTTCCTGATGCCACACCGGAGAGAATCACTGCACACAGACACGCTGTCGACTTGGCGTGTGACGTCAGTGCTATAGGAAGCTCTCCCTGCGGCAGGACTACAATAGCTGGGATGGTCCAAAAGACTAAGCTCCTCCTCCCGATGAGTTTGGTGCTATCTTGAACGATGTGGCATGTTCTCGCTGAATGGTTTGTCAGTTGAGTTATCACGGTAATCAGAAAGAATCTGAAACCATCTCAAGCTGTGCAGCAGGTAAATGCAAAACCGCTCAGGACAGCAGCGAAGAGATCTCAGCCTCACTCAAAGTTCTCAGATAACAGGATAGAAAAACAAAGCACTACTGCACTAAAGCAATGGTGAATAACAGGTTAAATCGAGTGCGTGCCCATGAAAAAACAATTTATTGGATCAAAAATAAAAACAGCTACATGCAGGGGTACCCCCACCAACATGTTTCAACCGTCGGTCTTTCTCAAGGTGTCACCTAAATGGAGGCACACCTATACCCTGGAACTGATGAACACACCATAAGGATCATACCACACAAACGTGAGTTATTATACTCTTGTTTTATACTTCTACCAAATTCAATTCCGATGTTGATGTGACTGGACACTAGTATGTGTTGATTCTCACCACAGTGCAAGTGGAATCTGGACCAGCTATTCGGAAAATTGTAGAAATTTGTGCATTGCAACAGGGAAGAAGTATGGTATATTATTACATCCTTGGAGGGTATTTCACTAATGCAGGTTATTTAATCATGCTTAAGGAAGCAAATGTTTACAGTATGTCTGGAGTATGGAGCATCACACAGCTGTCTATACTATCTCACTCAAAGTTCTCCCCCGTACGATCTGCTGCAGAGCTGCACAGAGAGAGCCTATCTCTGCACATATTTCGCAAGCGATCGCAGTGGTTTTATAAAAAAAATAATACTAGTGTATGTGAGAAGGGGGTCACCAGAGAAGAACTGCATTGATTTCAAGTCCAGGGACCCCCTGCTTCCCAAGATACAGGCCCAGATATGGGGTGCCAGTATTTCCTATGCATTTAAATGTCCTAGTCACGTGACATGGGACATTTAAACATTGCATGGGGATACCGACACCCCATAACGGGGCATGTATCTCGGGAAGCAGGGGTTCCCCGGACCTGTAATAAACGTGGGTCTGCTCTTTGCTCACGCACACTAGTATTAAAATAAAAATAAAAACAGCTTAATTACCTTAGTGGCTATCCTCTAAGGCAATGAAGGGGTTAAACTTGAATAGACTGCGTATTGGGGGCAGCGGTGGTGGATGAAGTGGGTAGTAGCCCCAGGATGGGTGGTTATGCCTGCTGGGAAGGTTGTGGCAGAAGTTAACCCCTTCACTCCCATAGCGGTTGGAACCACTATGGTAATGAAGGGGTTAACCAGTCCCACTAGGCCTAAACACCCACCGTGGGCAACTACACCCTTCACCCAATCTCTCTACCCCCAATAAACATTAAAAAACACAACAATCCTAATACCCACCTTCTCTACCCCCAACAACACCCCCAACACATACAGTACAGTAAAGGGCAAAATTACTATTATACAGATATCGATAGTAGTTTATTTGTCATTCAAAATAAAACATTAGCCAGCCAGCAGAAATAAAGTAAATAAAACTTGCACTTACCCCTGCCAGGATGAAGGCTGTTCTCATCACCATCCTCCGCATCAATGTCCTCAATTAGCAGGGTCAGAACAATAAAAAATACAATCTAATGGACCCTAACCCCTTAATCACCTTAGAGGTTAATAACCGCTATAGTAATTAAGGGGTTAACCCCCTCCCCAGTACCCACTTGGGAGGCCTAACCATCCACACTGGGGCAAATATCCCTACCCTCTTTCCATTGATTGGCACAGTGGTATATCATGCCCATATAATTTGGGCATGATAAGCCACTATAGCAGTCAATGGGAAACCTAAAAAAAACATCGCCAAAAACACACAAGAATAAAAGAAATTCCCAAGCACCTAAACACCAGAAGAATAAAAAAACTAAAACGCCTAAACAACACATCAATAAAATTAACCCAACAACAAAAGAATACAATTCATCTAACACCAAAACACAATAATAATAAAATTAATCAAACACCTAACCAACAGAAGAATAAAAGAAATGTAACCCCTAACCAACAGAACAATTACATAAATTAAACGCCTAACAATCCTAAAATTTAATAAAAACAAGCCCTACAAAAACAAAACAATTTACTCAAACAATAAACAGAAATACTGTAGAAAATATAACAAATAATTCCAAACAACCATTTGCCAAAAAATGTAACCTACATTCCCGGGATTCAGAAGCCTTGTTGTGCCGTGTAGCCATGGCAACGCAATGTCAAATGACGCCGCGGGTCATGTGACGCGGCATCGACGGGGTCATGTGACGTCACTCGCTGCGTCCTTTGATGCCGGTAAAAAAGTAAGGAGGGCGCGAGCACTTGAGGGAGCAGGCAGGGAGGCACAGCTCCAAAAGTTTGCGCTCCCCTGGGTTAGGGTATAGTGTATCAAACAAATTTAAAGTGCTAAATTGCGAGCATTTAAGTATTGCACGTAAAAGATATTACTTTCATTCAGGCATTACATGTCATGCATGGACTATCACTCACAAAACATACACACACTTACTTGCTTCCCTAGTAAAGATAGCCCACGCTTTTGCAATAATTTGAGACTGCGGTGGATTGGTCAGTTCCTTTCAGCCACGGAATACGTTGGGTAAATCTCAAAAAGGCAGATTTATTTATTTTTCCCACTCGTAATTTGCAATGCATATGTCCTTAACTTGAATTAGCTTGCAAACAATATGCCCCTCCCCTGGACAAGGGAAGCAATGACTAGAGATGGGCGAATTTGAATCCGATCGGTCAGTTCCTCTGAGCCACAGATTTTTCTCTCTCTCTCACATACAATCTGACCATGGATTTCAGATTTAATATGAAATCCGAGTTCGGATTCTAAAAAATCTCACTAGGTTGTATCAAATTGCGGATTAATCTGCTCTGATTTTTTAGCCCACAGATGGATTTTGGTGGGGTGGGGTGGGGGGGGGAGGGGGTGTGTGGGGGGGTTGTAGTAGATTTGGTCCAAACAATCTGCGAAAATATTTGAAACGGATTCGGACCAGTTTGCCCATCTCTAGCAATAACATATCTGGTATGACTTTTCTTCTCCAGGATCATAGATTATGTACGTTCTGACAGCAGTAGATATTGTGGTTTCAGCATGCACTACAGATCACAAAAAGGTCCCGGAGATAACAGGCGCTGCCTGACTAGAGGACCCGGCATATTGCCCAGGACTTTGGGATTGCCTTTTAAAGGGACAGATCCTCAAAAATGGGACTGCCCCTTTAAAATCGGACCCATTTGGCAAGTATACTAAGGATGGGAATTAGAGTCTACTAGTATGCTTGGTGGAGAAACTGTTTGCAGGCAGCTAGTACTTGTAATTGCCATGGTGAGCAAAGCATTAATTCTACCCAGTGTGACTGTGTCTAACTGTCTGTATCACATCAATAACTTTATAACTTCAAGATAAAGGATGAGGAAAGGCACTGTAAAGAGCAAGACTGAAAGTCATATCATGATGGCTACAGTTTCATTCATGTGTAGCCAGGGTCCCTCTGGTCCCCCTGTCTGCAGGTTTCTTTCCCCCTTGCGTGTGTGCTGCTGCGGGGGCGAGCGCGTTCCCGGGGGCTCCCGGTGGCAGCTGCGGCAGGACGCCGCCCTGTTTAATGTGTTCGCGCATGTGCGGAGGCTTGCGCGTAAGCAGAGCAATCGCGGCGGCCATGTTGAGGTTGGCGCGCATAGAGGTGGCCATTACATGTGTGCAAGAGCTCTTGGAAGTTGCGCATGCTCAGTTAAGAGTAGCGGCGGCCATTACAGCTTCAGACATGCGCAGTAAAGATCGCGCACGCGGTCCCCATAGGAAAGAGCTGTACCAAGAACTACAATTCCCAGCAGCCTCTGGAGACTGCACTTTCACCCTGGTCACAGGCAGCATTGAAGCCAATAGAGCTGGCAGCTTCTCATGCTGCAAAGTTGCAACAATGTTGTGTGCAGACAGGGTTTTGTCAGTTGGATCCAGGAAGAGATTGGTTAAGGTAGTGTAAACAGAGCAGGGTTCTGCTGTACTAGGCCAGAGAAACCCCAGGCCCAGGTAGGCCCCACTCCCCACTAGGTTAGTGGGGAAGGCCCCTGAGGTAGGGACCCTGCCCTAATCTGAGTCTTGTCACTGACACAGCTGCAGTGCTGTGTGCTCTGACAAGAAAAGACAGTGTGGCTTGCAGTGCAGCCACAGCAATTAGTTGGCAGTTTCAGGAAAGGCCCCTTTCAGTGCAAGGGGGGGTTTGCTTTCTATAGTTCCCAGTTCTATGTGACATCACCGGTGCCAGTTGCACACAGTGATCGCGGCCTGCGTCTGGGCTCAGACAGGCTCTACTACAAGAGACATTCTGTGGGTGCGATGCTCCACGAGGGAGACACCTCACGCGGAGGCGGATTCCTGTTCCTGCGTCAGACCCTTTTTGAAGAGCTTTACACCCGGGCACGGACGTTTGCCCGGGCAGGTACCTATACGTGCACCAACTTTACCAACAGTCACTCATTTGGGGTATTGTGGGACATTTGGGACTATTGATATAACGTGTGGGGTACAAAGCCCTGCATGGTGACCGGGTAGTTGTGCCTATTAGTGTTATAGAGGGACACTGTCAATGTCATATTGTTGAAGTATGTTATGTTGTGTTATATGCCATATAGTAAACCCTTTTAGCCATAACCTTTGGTGTGGGCTGGTTACTTTATGGATGTTCCTATGTGAGGGCCACTCTACACTCCTAGAATCTCACATAGGTGGAGGCGCTGACAAGAAACGTTCCAGAGATTCACCCCAGGCTCTCACTAGCGGAGGCTCAGACCTCCTGTGGGCCTGACAGGTATAATGCACCACACCTGGTAACATATAGGTTCCCCCTCACATACACTCTATATGCGATTGGGTGGGGGAATACCCATTACACATGCATCACTAATCAATAAGCCTGATGAAGATTAAATATAGTGACTGACTTTACATAGTAACAGTGAGGATGAGGATCCTAATTTTCTGAAGAACAGGCCTCAACTTCTAAGTGTGCAAAGGCACCTTCGAGTAAGATCTTAACTCCTACATACTGTATCATCTAACCTGAATTTCCGCTTCTATCCCATTTTATTCAATTAAAATGGATAGTTTTATGTTGTAAATGTACATAGTTTTATGTTGTACAAGAACCTTGGTCCAAGCTACCATAGAATTCTGAGAAATAAAGCTGGATTGTTATTGCATAACAAATATTATTCATGTAACACATATTCCCCCCCCCCCTCCCTCTGGGAGATTTTGCTGCCACATGGAGTGGCGTGGTGCATACCTGCTGGCTCACCGTAGATCTGAGTCTCCCGCATGGTGGTAGGGGATGTCAGAACAGGCTTCTGGGGTAATAACTGATTCGTACTCAAGTGACAGCGCCTCCATCTCTTGCAGACCCCAGGGATGTGGGGGACAATCACTGCAGGATAACTTCTTTACCCTTCCCCTGATAGATTGCAGTCTCAGGCAGGAAGGTATAGTAAAACAGGAACACACTTTATTGCACACTGCAGATCTTACAGCATTCACAGCAGCAGGCAGTTCTTAGGGCCTTCATCCTCAGGATCTACCCTGGACATTCACTCCAGGCCTGGCCTAGGGCACCCGAAGCAGTCCTAGCTCTTCCCTTACTCCCTGGTGAAGTAAGATGAACAGTCTCCAACTCCACTCCCCTAAGGGAGGGAGTACAAACTAGCAGAGCATTGCACAGTTGCTTGGGTAGACCAGCCTCTCTCAAGGGTAGAGGCACAACTGAATATCTTTGGTAGTGCAACCCCTTAAGTATAGGAAAAGCAGAAACCAGGTCTGAGTACCAGATTGGACACAAGGCCTAGATGCACTGCATCCCCTGTGACTCACTGAAGCTGCTGGGGGTGGGGAAAACCCAGGATTAGTCCTGGCAAGCCTGATTTTACCAGGGCTTATTGCCAGGAGACGGGCAGACTGGCAGACAGAAACCAGCCCTGGCTACATTCAGTTTAAAAAAAAATTCTGAAATAGTATTTGAAACTTTCACTTTTGCGTCTCAGTTACATATATTCACTACACAGTTTGTTCTTCAATGATCCTGTAGGAGACAAGTGCAGAGGTATAACCAGGGAGATGTATTTAAGAGAAAAGAAACATTGGCTTTAATTTAGCTTGCGGTCTTTAACAGTACGGCTTTATATCAGCATGCAAAACAAACAGCCTAACCCTTTTTAAGGGCTGACGCATACTTCCTAGTCCCTATCTGCATGGCTGGGAGAATAGGCCTCTTACCAGCTTCTGATCCCAAAGTCCAAAAGAGATACCTGTAAGCAGGGGTTCTTTACATCAGTCTGGGTCTGGGTTGGTGTCCGTAGGGTGCCCCCTCTGGCAGGTTCCACGGTCCGCTGCATCCTGAAAAAGAGGGTCTGGTTCCCTGATATCGCTATGTTAGCTCAGTCCTTCAGTGCTAGAGAATTTCCAGAGTGAAAGAGAACCCCATGCAGTTTGTGCAGCACACTTTTAAACCTTCATGATCCAGGTGGAGACTGGCTAATTGACTCTAGCTGAAATTAACTAGCTCCCTGCTGGACTTGGCTACAGGCAGGCTTTTGGTGTGCTACCTTTTTAAACTAGGGAAAGGCCCTGTCACAGATCTTCTTTCATATCCCACATAACTCTTCCTAAGAACTGCATCAGTGTACAGTACTGTATATCCCTCCCTGAATCTGAATAGGCTGAATTCACTATACAGCCTTACCTATATACTTCATATTCACTCCTGTCCAAATCACTCTACCAACTACATATACAGGTGGATAGATATCAGTAGCCTCAACGGCTCTATAGCTTCCCTCCCTCCAAAGTGTTTTCCTCTACCTTACCAGTAAACCAGGGTTTCATAGTTTTAATATAAACCAATCACATGGGACACAGGACGGAGTTACATGAACTCAGGGAGCAGGGAGAGAGAGAGTGATGCCCTTGAATAAACAACAGTTATACCCTGTCCTATTTAACATGGTGCAGGGCAGTCTGGGCAACACAAAAGCTTTCACACCCACCCGGGTTCCCAAGTATGAAAGGTGTTGCACATTACCCGGAAAGGCCAAAGCAACAGGCCCATACATAGCATCCTATTTATAGCATAAGGACTATGCATGCACGCTGGGGACACAGGGCACATAGGAATGCATTGTACACATACTGCACTAAATACATTCCGAGTATAGGCAATACAGCACAGGTAGAGGAATTGCATTACAAGCATAGGAATCACATTACAGACATAGGAATACAGTACAAGTATGGGGAACATAATTCAGTCCTGTTACACTGGGCCTTCAGGGGGGCACACTGGGAAAGTGTGGACAGCAAAGGGCAAGTCTGTGGGAACAACAGTGCCAGACACATGTGGTTTCAAAGTGTGTTTTTCTCATGTGGCTGAGCACACTTCTGTACAAAGAGAAGAAACCTTAGCGCCTAGCTGTCCCATGGCATGGGGAACATATTACTGGCACATAACATTACTACCAGGGGAGAACTGGTCAGGTAGGGAAAATACAGGGCAAACCTTGGGAACTAAGCAGTGTAGTGCAAAATACAGGTTTACAACCTCATTTTCTCTGGTGACTGGGCAACTCTCTTCCAGAGAGAAAGAGATTTTGTGCCCAGCCATCAGAGTTGGTATTAGTTTTGTTGGGGGTGTGAAAGTGGTATTTGACCTGTGGTGGGTTGTTAGGCCTCCTGGAGTGGTGGTAGGGTTTAACCCCTTGGTTACCTTAGTGGTTAGTAAAGCTTTACTAGTCTCTAAGGTGGCCAAGAGGGTAGGTAATGTATTATTTTATATTTTTGGGGATTAACCCCTTTGATGCCTTGGCAACTACAGTCATCAAAGGGGTTAATGTTATATCTATCACAGGGTTCAGTAATAATAGAGAAAAAGTGAAAGCGATCGCGCGTTGTGGTAGTTAACACATTATTGACGATCGCGACTTTGGGTAAAATTTTACAACAGGTAAATTATTACAGTAATCTTGATGTATATCATTTTAAATTACGGTAATAAGATGCGTTTTTTTTTAATAACCGGGTACGACATTAAGTCCATTCTAACAGAGATTGATGTATCCGGGCCTACTGTATGCTCTTTACGGGAGAAACCATGACTTAACATTATTTTATTTTACTTTGAAGAAAAACTGTTAGTCTTGATTGACTTATCAAAGCTTTGTCGATCTGAGCCAAAGAGGACAAGACTGTCAGTTTCAGCAGGCTGGGCTGAAATCTTTCCCGGGAAGCCATGCTGGCTCCCACTAGCCCTCACTATGATAACAACATTTTATCGGAGGTTGTTGAAAGAAGGCTAAAGTAATTCATTTATGAATATTGATCTGTTTTTGCAGTGTGTCCATAATAGGGCTTGTGCTCTGCTTTTTATCTTTGACATACAGATCAGGTGTCTATAGTAAGTTTACATTACACTTATATCCAAAGACAACATGCTGGACACTAGTACTACTGTATGTAAACCAATATTAGCTAAAAGAGATCTAGTCTTAGCATGCATTTACTAGGCACCACACAACACTAAATACCATATATCAAAATCCCTTAACATCTACAGTAGCTTCTAGTTTAAAGTGTTTTTCTTTCTCCGAAGCAACATGGGCTCCTAATGTTATGCACTGTTTTCTTGTTGATCAGAGGCAGAAAAGATCAATAAAAGGATCTGAGGCCAATTATTTTTGTTAAAATACTTTATGTGACAACAGCAGAAGCCCCCAATGGGCCACATGTAAGAACAGAGCCTAATTAGAATGATTCCAGTGTAATCATTAACTCGCATCTAACACCTACAAGAGTATTTTGTTTAAACCAAAACATGACCTGCTTGGCAGAGACACCTTGTAAACTGTCTATAAAAAATATGAGACAGCAAAGGTCAAAACAAGCGCTCATTTGAATTTCAATTAAGGAGCTTGTGTGCAACAAAAGTTGTATTGCTTTCAGTTCTCCCCTTTTGTGCCAACTACAGTATATTAGTCCGAAAAGTCCATGTGGATTAATTACTGAAGATGCAAAACAGCAAATGTTTTTTTCAATATGCTGTAAGTGTAGGAATCTGATTATTTAGCCCTGGCTATGTGATTATTTTGTTTTTATTTTGTCTATTTTCTTGAACTTCAGAATATTCTGACAAAACAAAATCCTCTTTATCTATTTTGTGGCAACAGTGAATCATATTGGAGTACTGCTCAGTAAGCCCCACAAAGATGAGATACCACTCTTCTAGTTTAAGAGAATACCTCAAAAGAGAAGAAAAGAATGTTAAGTTTGCAATTCAAATTGTTTGTAAACTTTATATATCACCTTAAGTGACCATAGACAAAAACATTTACAGTACTATGTACTCACACATCAAAAAGAAAACACTTTTTATAAAGGATAAAATAAAAAAATAAATATTTACAAAAGAGAATAATTGCCTGAGAATAGTGTTCAGTCTCACTCCTCCTGTGTTTATGCTGCTGGCGTGAAACTGTGAGGGCAGCGCTTTCTCCTGGGGTGTCCTCCGGACTGCTCAGCAGTTTAGGTGTAATGGGCAGACGTCCGCTTGAAGACCCGCTAACCTCCGTTTCTTGGCGGGGGCTGCTGACCTTCTCTGCTGGTGCTGTCTTGGTTGTTTACTTTGTGAGCTTGTCTTTCCCCCGGTTCCTCCCTGCTGTGATGTCAGCAGACATGGCATCTTGTGTCCTTTTCTGTGTTTCGGCCAATGCTGCAGCTCACTGAGTCAATTCACTTTGTTCAACTCAGCAGTGGAAACGTAGAGACATCACTGTAGTCTGTGGTCTATGTATTGTATTGTATTTCTTTATTTATATAGCGCCATAAATGTACATAGCGCTTCACAGTAGTAATACATATCATATAAATAACAAATAATATAAATAACAGATCATGGGAATAAGTGCTTCAGACATACTGTAAAAGTAACATTAAGGAAGGAGTCCCTGCTCCGAGGAGCTTACAATCTAATTGGTAGGTAGGGGGAACGTACAGAGACAGTAGGAGGGAATTCTAGTAAGTGCGTCTGCAGGGGGCCAAGCTTTATGTATCATGTGTCCATGATTATCCAGTGCTATTCATATGCTTCTTTAAGCAGATGTGTCTTAAGGTGGGTCTTAAAGGTGGATAGCGAGGGGGCTAGTCGGGTATTGAGGGGAAGGGCATTCCAGAGGTGTGGGGCAGAAAGTGAGAAAGGTTTAAGGCGGGAGAGAGCTTTAGATACAAAGGGGGTAGAAAGAAACCATCCTTGAGAAGAACGCAAGAGTCGGGATGGTGCATAGCGAGAAATTAGGGCTGAGATGTAAGGAGGGGCAGAAGAATGTAAAGCTTTAAAAGTGAGCAGGAGAATTGAGTGTGAGATACGTGATTTAATCGGAAGCCAGGAGAGGGATTTCAGGAGGGGAGATGCGGAGACAGATTTAGGAAAGAGTAGAGTGATTCTGGCAGCAGCGTTTAGGATAGATTGTAGGGAAGACAGGTGAGAGGTAGGAAGGCCGGACAGCAGGAGGTTGCAGTAATCGAGACGTGAGAGAATGAGGGCCTGAGTCAGAGTTTTAGCAGTTGAGTAACAGAGGAAAGGGCGTATCTTTATGATATTGCGGAGGAAAAAGCAACAAGTTTTAGAAACGTTTTGAATATGAGAGGAGAATGAGAGAGAGGAATCAAGTGTAACCCCTAGGCAGCGTGCTTGGGCTACTGGGTGAATTATCGTATTTCCAATAGCAATGTGGAAGGAGGTAATAGGGCCAGGTTTGGGAGGAAGTATAAGGAGCTCTGTTTTTGCCATGTTAAGTTTCAGTCGGCGGATGGCCATCCAGGATGATATTGCAGAGAGGCATTCAGAAACTTTCGTCTGAATAGCCGGTGTAAGGTCAGGGGTTGAAAGGTAAATTTGTGTGTCGTCAGCATAGAGGTGATATTTAAACCCAAAAGATGTGATTAGGTCACCTAGAGTGAGTGTGTAAAGAGAAAAGAGAAGGGGTCCCAGGACAGAGCCCTGGGGTACCCCCACAGAGAGATCAATAGAGGAGGAGGAGGTGTTAGCAGAAGAGACACTGAAAGTACGCTGGGAGAGGTAAGAGGAGATCCAGGATAAAGCTTTGTTCCGAATGCCAAGAGTATGGAGAATGTGAAGGAGAAGAGGGTGGTCCACGGTGTCGAATGCTGCAGAGAGGTCGAGTAATATGAGCAGAGTGTAATGACCTCTGTCTTTGGCAGCATGGAGGTCGTCAGTTATTTTAGTGAGGGCTGTTTCAGTAGAGTGAGCAGTGCGGAAACCAGATTGTAGAGGGTCTAGGACAGAATAGGTGTTGAGAAAGTGTAGCAATTGAGAGAATACAAGACGTTCAAGGAGTTTGGAGGCAAAAGGCAGGAGGGAGACAGGTCGATAGTTAGAAGGACAGGTAGGGTCAAGCTTGCTGTTTTTGAGTAATGGTATAACGGTTGCATGCTTGAAGGATGATGGAAAGGTACCAGAGTAGAGGAAAGAGTTAAAGATCTGTGTGAGCATAGGGATTATAGAAGGGGCAAGAGGTTTTAGGAGATGGGAGGGAATGGGGTCAAGTGGGCGAGTGGTAGAGGGAGAAGAGGAGATCTGCAGTGACACATCCTCCTCCGAGATAGCGGAAAAGGAGTCAAGGAAGGCAGGAGGAGAGTTGGGAAGCATTGTGGGATGGGAGGAGGCAACAGATGAGATGTTCTGCCGTATGGATTCCACCTTTTCTTTAAAAAAGTCAGCAAAGTCCTGAGGTGAGATGGAGGAAGAAGAGGAGGCAGCTGAGGGTGGTCTGAGTAGAGAGTCAAAGACAGAAAAGAGACGACGTGGGTTAGACTTGTGTGTGTTGATTAGTGATGAAAAGTAGGTTAGTTTAGCCTGAGAGAGGGCAGAGTTGAAACAAGATAACATAAATTTGTAGTGAAGGAAGTCTGCGAGAGTGTGAGATTTCCTCCAGAGGCGTTCAGAGGAACGAGTGGAGGAACGCAGCATGCGTGTGTGGTAGTTTAGCCAGGGTCTGGGGTTAGAATGGCGAGGACGGCAGAGAGAAAGCGGGGCATGAAGATCAAGAGCTTCAGTCCACTGTTGAAGGCCAAAAGAAGAGGTTAGAGAAAGAAAACGGGAAGCCCAAGGGAGAGAGGGGTCATCAATGTGGCAATTGAAGTCCCCAAGGAGAAGAACAGGGGAGTCTGAGGAGAGAAAGAAAGAGAGCCATGATTCAAAGTGAGAGAGAAAGGCAGAAGAGGGATGAGTAGAGGAAGGTGGGCGATAGATGACCGCCACATGGACCGGGAGAGGAGAGAAGATCTGGACAGTGTGAGCCTCAAAGGAGGGAAAAGCAAGAGATGGAGGAATAGGAAATGTTCCGTAGCGGCATAGAGAGGAGAGCAGGAGCCCCACGCCTCCACCCCTGCCATCAGGGCGCGGAGTGTGGGAGAAGGAAAGGCCACCATAAGAGAGGGCAGCTTCCAGAGCAGAGCCAGACTGAGTGAGCCAGGTCTCAGTTATAGCAAATAGGAGCAGAGAGTGAGAGAGAAAAAAGTCATGTACAGAGAGGAACCCATTAGAGAGGGAGCGAGCACTCCAAAGGGCACAGGAGAAAGGAA
The DNA here is from genome assembly GCF_040206685.1 of Ascaphus truei. Lineage (NCBI taxonomy): Eukaryota > Metazoa > Chordata > Amphibia > Anura > Ascaphidae > Ascaphus > Ascaphus truei. The sequence goes on from NC_134483.1 coordinate 175,395,570, forward strand.
GAGAGGAGGGTGGGTGGCAGGGGATGGGTATGAGGTTGGAGGGGTTAACACCAGAAGGAGTAGAAGTTGCATGTGGGAGGCGAGGACGAGAGCAAGTAGAAATAAGACAGGGACCAGGATTGGGAGAGATATCCCCAGAAGCAAGGAGGAGAAGCATGGAAAGAAAGAGAATGTGTGAGGATGATTTGTAGGGGTGTGTTTTAGTGCAGGGGATATAGCTGTGGGGTGTGAGAGGGCGCAAGTAAGAAAGGAGTTCATGTGAACTGAGAAGTGGGGAAGTAAGGAGAGATGGCGAAATATGAATAGAGTTAGAGACATGATGAGGCTGGTGGAAGGAAGTGCATAATTTGAAAATAAGTGAGGTTACAGCAAATATAAAAAGGAAAAGCGGCATCACAGCAATAGTAATGTGTTGAGATGTGCAGTTTGGGATGATATACTCCTTTTCCAGCGTAGTTCACATGCAGAAATCAGAAGCAGTAGATGGTGTCCACTTTTTCCACTTCTTTTTTGAACTTCCTTTGTTAAACTTCCACACTAACTTGAACTAAATAAACAGCAGGGTATGATGAGAGGATCAGCAGCCCCTGCTAAGAAACGGAGGTTAACGGGTCTTCAAGCGGACATCTGCCCGTTACACCTAAACAGCTGAGCAGTCCGGAGAATACCCCAGGAGAAAGCGCTGCCCTCACAGTACTGTAAATGTTTTTGTCTATGGTCAATTAAGGTGATATATAACGTTTACAAACAATTTGAATTGCGCCCTTTAGAATTATTTTCTTCTCTTTTGAGGGAGTACATTTTACCCTGGTAACACTCCCTTAAAATGGTTATATTCCATAAAGGACGCCAATGCCAGGTTAATCAGATGGTACATGGCCCTGCAACCTTCTTATTTAAGGTTCACCATAGACCTGGTAAAGAGAACGCCAATGTGGATTTTCTCTCTTGAAATGGAGTGGACCAGCCGTTTGGGCCCCCAGCCACACACAAACAGGGGAGGAATGTGACAGGATGAATTCCATGTATAGTTATCAAATGGATGCATAGCTGCTGAGCTCAGCCTGAGAGCAGGCTGAGTTAGTTAGCCTATTCTGAGCTGGCTCATTAGAGTGCTTTAAAAGCATAGCTCTCCTCTCAGTCTGGGTTCTAGGTGAACCAGGAGGACACACATCCTAGGGCTCTGAGGAGGAGAGGAGAAACCCTGTTTGTATAGGTGGCTTTTACTATACTCTCTCTGAGACTGCTGGACTTTCAAAAATCCCTTTACCTACTAGACTATATACAGTAAGGTAATGAAGTCTATTCAGAATGTACTGAGCTACTAATGAATGTGTATTTAATGTGTATTAAAGCTAGGGAGCTAGATTACAACCGGGAAATTACAGACCTGTAAGCCTGACTTCAATAGTAGGGAAACTACTTGAAGGTTTAATACGGGATAATATTCAGGAATACCTAATAGAAAACAAAATTATTAGTAATAGTCAGCATGGATTTATGAAGGATAGATCTTGCCAAACTAACCTTATTTGTTTCTTTGGGGAGGTAAGTAGGAATTTAGACCAGGGTAATGCAGTTGATGTGGTCTACTTAGATTTTGCAAAGGCATTTGATACGGTTTCACACAAGAGGTTTGTGTACAAAATACAGAAAATTGGATTCAGTAATAATATATGCACCTGGATTGAAAACTGGTTAAAGGACAGACAACAGAGGGTTGTCATAAATTGAACTTTTTCAGGTTGGGCTAAAGTCCTGAGTGGAGTACCTCAGGGATCGGTACTGGGACCCCTGCTTTTTAACTTGTTTATTAATGACCTTGAGGTTGGGATGGAGAGCAAAGTCTCCATCTTTGCTGATGATATTAAATTGTGTAAGGTAATAGAATCAGAGCAGGATGTAATTTCTCTTCAGAAGGACTTGGAGAGACTGGAAATGTGGGCAGGTAAATGGCAGATGAGGTTTAATACAGATAAATGTAAGGTTATGCATTTGGGATGCAAGAATAAAAAGGCGACTTACAAATTAGATGGAGATATATTGGGAGAATCCTTGATGGAGAAGGATTTAGGAGTGCTTGTAGACTGCAGGCTTAGCAATAGTGCCCAATGTCATGCAGTAGCTGCAAAGGCAAACAAGATCTTATCTTGCATCAAACGGGCAATGGATGGAAGGGAAGTAAACATAATTATGCCCCTTTACAAAGCACTAGTAAGACCACACCTTGAATATGGAGTACAATTTTGGGCACCAATCCTAAGAAAAGACATTATGGATCTAGAGAGAGTGCAGAGAAGAGCCACCAAATTAATAAAGGGGATGGACAATCTAACTTATGAGGAGAGGCTAGCTAAATTAGATTTATTTACATTAGAAAAGAGGCGTCTAAGAGGGGATATGATAACTATATACAAATATATTCGGGGACAATACAAGGAGCTTTCAAAAGAACTATTCATCCCACGGGCAGTACTAAGAACTCGGGGCCAACCCTTAAGGTTGGAGGAAAGGAAATTTCACCAGCAACAAAGGAAAGGGTTCTTTACAGTAAGGGCAGTTAAAATGTGGAATTCATTACCCATGGAGACTGTGATGGCAGATACAATAGACTTGTTCCAAAAAAAGTTGGACATCTTTTTAGATGGGAAAGGTATACAGGGATATACCAAATAAGTATACATGGGAAGGATGTTGATCCAGGGATTAATCCGAATGCCAATTCTTGGAGTCAGGAAGGAATTTATTTTTCCCCTTAATGGGGTTTTTTGTTTGCCTTCCTTTGGATCAATAAGTAAGTATAGATATAGGATAAAGTATCTGTTGTCTAAATTTAGCATAGGTTGAACTTGATGGACCTATGTATTTTTCAACCTCATCTACTATGTAACTATGTGTATTGCATCTTCATTGTATTATACAGGTAAAGCTACAGGTATTCTCCTATTTTTTAAAGTAGACAACCAATCACCAACTCAGCCCGCCCAACATTATCACTATGTGCCGAATGTTCCCCATGACGCCAGCGGTACTGTACATAAATTCACAGAGAAAATATATTGCCATACTCACTAATCTTGATCAGAATTGTTGTGCTTCAATGAAGGATAACTCCAGCTTCTACAGAAGCAAGAAACTTCTTACTGCTGCACCATTCTCAACTCAAAGGAGCCTAAGAAAGTGGAGGATAAATGCTAATACAAGACTACCTGCGACCCCAAAAAAACACTGGTAAAAAGACTAAAGTGGGAGAAGAAAACAAGGCAGCACCAAAAACTCTGAAGGGAAAGACTCTTGGACCGATGTGGGAAAAGAAGATGGCCAAACCCTTGTCATTCATGTACCCAGAAAAGCTGATTCTGCACCAGATACCTGTACCCAATCACCTTTACATCCAGCTCATCTCACCTCAAACCCACCACATCACACAACAGACCCGGTTCACTTCATTTTGAACCCAGCTCAGCCCAACACAGATCTTTTGCCCCTGACGCTGCTCAAATGACTCCATACCCAGCTAAGCCCATCTCAGACCAAGCTCACCTGACACCCGACACAGCTCAGCCCAACTCGCATCTAACGCAACCCCCCCACAAAGTACCGAGCTCTGTAGCTGGTAAATTGGTCAGACGCATCTAGGCAATGCCAAATTACTTTGTAATTTACAATTATGATGGCCCTGTACATTACACACCGATGGTCAGAACTGCCACTGATCGGGTTCTGCTACCACTTCTGAAGCAGAGGCTGGACAAAATGGAAGCAAAAATGTACCTTCTTTAGGAGAGAATGGTGGGTCTCTATCTGATTATTGGTGCACAGCAGGAGGAGAGAGCAATACATGTGGAGGAAACCTCTGCACAACCCATGCAATACCCAGATAGTAGGAAGCACACCCAACAACGCAGACAGCGATGATGAAATTGTGGCTATGAGCCCCAGTGCTACATGGAACGACTTGTAGGAAAGTGGTATCCTGGAGTTATAGTTAAAAGATGGAGAGGGTGAATGAGAGGAGAATTTGAATGGATTTGGAAGATAGGATGAGAGTGGGAATAGGTAAAAATTGAGAAGATTGTATAGGGGTAGAGGAGAAAATGGAGGGGGGAAAGTGATCTGGTGGTAAAGAAGGGTTAAAGTTAAAAGAAAAGTAGATTAAAGGGATAGAAATGGAAGCCCCTGTGGAATTTAAGGAAGGGGGTACATCACCGTGGCCAAGTGGCCCCCCATAGAGTGAGTTAAGGAGTTAAAACTGAGGTCAGGGGAAGGATGTCTATTACGGAGGGGTGAGGTTAAGAGGGCAAGGTAGGGAGAGGGGTTAAAAAGCCTCTTGAGATTCCATATTTTTCTTCCTCATTGCATGCAGTTCTGGTTCCTTCCCTCCCTATAGGGCAATGCTTTTGGAGTTGCTGAAGGGTTTGCTCTTTTATAATGGACTATAAATTGTTGATAATTGTACATGTTGCTATAATAAAAACCCACTACAATATGGTGGGGGTATAGGTACTATTTTGTTACAGCAGCTGTTTTTTTCAGCTATACTAAAGGGGGGAATTGCCGACTGGTCCTGGAAAAGAACGGCAAGTCACTTTTAGTAGAGTGTTCTATAATATGGCAGGTGAAGGAGCGCTCTGGACTTGGCTGGGTCAGCAGGCTTGAAGGACAGTTTCCTCTTTTGGCAGTCCACTGGGGACCTACTGTGGGGACTGGCAAGCTGGGTTGTCAGACAGTATCTGGTGTTTGGGCACAGATCAGTACCTCATAGATTTTGGGCAGGCTTGCCAGGCAATTCCCCTTTATGTTGAATATGTTTATGTTTTTCAAAAAAGTTGTGGCCTTTCATTCCAAACTGGTGTTTGTATTATTTATGGGGCAGTAAGGTGAGTTGATATTATGGGGGTGAGGAAGGCCTTGCTGTAGTCCAGGGCCATGTGTTACAATGAGAATTTGAATGGATTAAGGAGAGGGGGCGAGAAAGGGAGTGATTTCTCATGTAAGTATGGTTTTAGACGTATGATTCTTTGAGGAGGATGGAGATGGAAGAGAGACAATGGGCCTCATGCAGTAAGCGTTGATAAGGGAATTATCGCCATTTTATAGCCAAAATTGGGTTTGAGATTCAGTAAGCGCCGATAAGTGCTTGATATCGCCATGTTTCGGAGCCGATTATTTTGTTATGGGCAGTCGGCTGCCGATAAGCCTGTTTTCGCCACTGATCGCCACTTTTTTAAATCGGCTGGATTCAACAAAAAAAAACAGCTTATCGGGCCTGATCGGCACTACGAAATTGAGATGTTATGGCCAATTTCTCCCGCCAACTAAAGTTGGCAGTTTGGAGGGGAGAACGATCGCTAAGGCTGCCGCAACGGCACTTAGAAAAAAAAATCTTCTGTACATCAATGGAGTCAATGGAGCGGGGACGTATAACAGTATAGTACTGTTTACGTTTCATTGCTCACAATACAAACGTCATTTGCATTACAGTGTGGGGGCATTCCCTGCATTGTGTCACAGCTGACGTGTATTATTTGCATAACATTATACTTTTACATGTTTGCAGCATTTGCGGGTCACATTACTCATCATGTGATGATGTGCCAAGGGAAAATACTATACTCAACTCTTAAAGGAGAACCTCACATCATATCACACATTTTACTGAACTGAGCGACAATTATTTACATGATGTTACACATGTCACACATGTCACACATACACAGTATATTCATCTTCCTTTACATTACACAATGCTTGTAATGTGACACGCATCTTTAAACGTTCATGTACATCTGTCTTCTCATGTTTACATATACTTTTGGGTCCTCCCTATTTTCATGACGTCACTTATTGGACGCTCAATCACATTGCATGTTTACATTGTAACCGTAGCATTACAAGCACTTCAACCTAACTTATACACACATGTACAGTAATTCAGCATTGGGACACCTTGTTAACTCATTCTATACCAACTATCCTCCTTACAGAAATGCATGCATATGCACACGACTATTCATTGTTGTCAACATGTCACAATAACATGCCTAATTACACATGTTACACAAAACTTTTCCCACGTCAATCTCAGCCTTTTTGCCTAATTACATGACTGACTGTTGCGTTCACAAGTGTTACATGCATTGCACATGCAACTATTTATTTGCAACCAATGTTTCTACAAAGGTTCACGTCACATCATTGCCAAATATCATCATTCCCTGCAGAATACACACAACAAATACTTATAACAAGAACTGCACACAGCTTGCCACAGAAGTACTTTATTATGTTAATGTAACACCTTGCATTTTACTATGTCACCTGACATCATCACATACCTATTTAAAGGACGCCCATTACCTGATCATTCACAGCTACTCATTTCAAAATGTTGAGATTGTTTAGGAGACGGAGGAACATTCTTTTCTATGACATGCTTGATGATGAAGACAATCATATAGGGCAAGGGAGGGACACACCGAGGGACAGTGACAGGGACAGTCACGCGGATACGACAGAGACAGGGAGAGGGACAGGAGATCAGAGGAGAAGACAGAGGAGACAAGTTGTGCCTCGTCCGCGTCTGTACAGGGAGAGAACCCTGTTAGATGGGATGAGTGAGGAGGAGATTGTAAGTCGCTATCGTTTGAGTTCAGCAGCAATCTTAGCTCTTTATCAGGAGTTAAGGGGAGATTTAGATTTTTTCACAGCCAGAGGTCGTGCAGTCCCTGGGCTTGTTAAAATGCTGTGCTCATTACATTATCTTGCTTCCGCGTCATACCAGACAACTGTTGGCATAGTGGGCGGGGTCTCGCAATCTACATTCTCGCGGGCCTTGACCCAGTTTCTCTATGCACTCAATAGACGCGCTAGGAATTATATTCATTTTCCTACAGAGGCGACAGCGTGGCTGGAAGTCAGGACTGGCTTTTATAATATAGCAGGGATACCATGTGTGCTGGGTGCAATCGAATGCACACATGTTGCTTTGATTGCACCTAGTCAGAGTGAGCATGTGTACCGCAATCGTAAGCACTACCATTCACTCAATGTACAGGTGGTATGTGATGCGACGATGAGGATAATGCATGTGGTACCCAAATTCCCTGGTTCCAGTCACGATTCCTCCATCCTGAGGAACTCTTCAGTCTTCCATGCGTTCGAAGAGGGACATTTTGAACATGGTTGGCTGCTGGGTGAGTACACATTTACATGTTCTAACACAAAACACATTTTTATTTAGGAATGTTGGCATTGTACAATTTGATCACTAATGTCAGCTTATGTGTGCTCCATTCATTATAGGTGACTCAGGATACGGAATTAGGCCGTGGCTCTTGACTCCGGTGCTAAACCCTCAAACTGAAGCAGAGGAGAGGTACAATGCAGCCCATATATCTACAAGATCTGTTATAGAGAGGACATTTGGCCTACTCAAGACCAGATTTAGGTGTCTGGACAGAACTGGTGGGGCTCTTCTATACAAGCCTCAAAAAGTGTCTGATATTATCCTTGCCTGTTGCATTTTGCACAATGTTGCACTCAGGCACAATGTACAATCAGACCTAGCTGAGCCTTTGGTAGACGAGCATCCCACCCATGTAGCTGCTGAAAATGAACAAACAGCCAGTGGTGGCCAGACACGCCAGAATCTCATCAATTCATTTTTTTCTTGTAAGTAAAAACATATATGTTCCAAGTTCTACTTTTATAGTTACATTATGTTATCTTAACAATAATGTTTTTTTATATACCCTTCTGGTAGGACACAGATGAATATGGGTTGCACACCTTTCTTTTCTCTGCTGTGTGCACAAAGGGATGTGGCACCGGTATGTTATTGTTGCACAGGTTATATAATCCCTCTTCAATTGTACTTTAGTTGTGTGTATGTGAATACAACTGGGGTAACAAAGCACTAATATTTTAGCATTGTGTTGTTCCTTATGCTAACACAATACACATATTATGCCCATACTCATTCATGCTTCTAGTATGCTTACATACAATGTTATTGGTGCAGTGTAACATGTACATCCATATGATGTGTACACCAGCCTGATTTACATTTTGAATGTCATGAAATATACATGGTGTTGCACATTTAACACCAAATACACACTTTGCTGTGTTGTTTACGGTACTGAAGATGGCATGTCAATGTTTGCAATTTATATATTGTTCCTTTGCATTATAGGTATATCTCCAGTATGACTGATCATGGTATGTATATTTGCTGACATCTCTCATAAGATGTGCCTACATCAATCTTCCTATAATTATTTGAAGTCAAAACCCAACATATTGGTTTAAACACAAATGTTACATATATGTACTTTCTGTATCATGTATATGCATTTAGCTACTCTTGAGCTTTCATGTGCATTGTATTAGAAAATGATTACTCCCATTTCATCACATTTTATGTATGTTTCCTTATAAATTCCATTAATGTAATATAGAGGTGTTTGGAGACAAGGGGATAACTGTAGTTATTTCTTTACTTACGGGAGATCATTCATCACGGATGAAATTGACTGATCATAAAACTCCATGCATGAATGCCTGCAATCACAACAATGCGTACTACATCTTATATTTAGCAATGTTGGTGTTTTGTAATGCTAGGAATTAATAGTCAACATTAATTTAAATTTGTGACATGTGTATGTATAAGTCACACGTGTGTGGATGTGTCCTACATGTACCAAGTGTTAAACTGTTAACAGAGAAGACAAATTTGTCACTAATGTTACTGTCATTTAGCATTTATAATTTACCAATATGACAATGTTGGTAATATTTTTGCAATATAAATCACGTCACTTCATCATTATCATGATGATAATTATCAAGTATTGTCACAATTGTAACGTCAATCACGTGCACATTAGCATAGACACACTTTGTAAGACAACTGTTTGTGTCTTTATCAATTTGTGTAGGATCCATGTATAACACCGACAAATGATAACACCAGCTTTATTATGGTAGCTTATATCATCATATTGACTATACTATGTATTTTTAGAACGTTTAATAAACACAGTAAACTATAGTTAGTTAGGTTAATGAAATATACACAGAAACGTACTTCATTACATGATGTTGATGTCATAATCAGAACATCATGCATTGTAGGGGACCACAACATCTGGCCAATAACATTATTTGCTACAGTCCCAAACCATTTTATCAACATACCCATGTAACAAGAGATTTTTAACAACAAATGGCTAGTTGGTTGTAAGTGTCCTTTACATTGGGAGAAGGAGTGGCTCAGTGAGTAAAGACACACACTGGCACTGAGATTTTGAAGCAGGGGAGTCTGGTTCAATTCCCGGTGTCGGCTCCTTGTGACCTTGGGCAAGTCACTTTATCTCCCTGTGCCTCAGGCGGCAAAAAATAAATTGTAAGTTCCACGGGCCAGGGACCTCAGCCTGAAAAATGTGTCTGTAAAGCGCTGTGTACAACTAGCAGCGCTATACATGAACATGCTCATATTATAATTATTATTATTATTATTATTGTTACATAGTTTCGACAGTCATACGTTCCATTACACAATAGAATTCACAAATGTGTTAGCAGAGTGGGAATGGTTGTTATATATAAAACACACCATGCCATAAAATGATAGTAGTCATTAAAGAACACTCAATAAAAATTCATGAGGCACTATTTTGCAACATCATTATGTTAATTAAGTGCTTATGCAATATAGGCATAAGGGTATCACATTTTTAATTGTTTGTTAATAAGCGCTGCAAGCAATATAAAATTAGTTCCATATGTAGTATAGTAGTCGGTGGCTCCTCCTCACAATCATCTCATATAAAGGTAGACTCTTCTGAAATCATACATTGATCCGATTGTATCTTCCCCGACATCTCTGAAATACAGCAAACACATGATGGTCAAATATGGCACCTTACTATATATGTATCCGTGACAACGCATTACACAGCTCTATATGATTGTGTACATACACACGTCACTCACTTATATGTTAGAAGTACAAGTGTACATCAGTATGTAATGTTTCTTTAAATTTGTAGCAGGCATAACTATGTATATGATGTGAACGTTGCCTGTATACTGAAAAATGTGCGCGCACATCTTAGTGTGCGCACGCACTTCACGCTTGGCTGCACTAACTGTTAGCGCATGCGCAAAACAAAGCGTACGTTGTGCGTTCAATACATCTTGAAAATACCATTAAACATAAAATCTTTATTTCAAATACAATGAATACGAAACTACATTCGTTCTAAACGAGTACATCTGTATTCTTTTTAAACAGACGTGTTTGGACAGAAAGGACGGCCGATAACACAATGCGCAAATGCAATACGTGTGACGTCATGTTAAACCAGCGTGAAACGCACGCTAACACTCCTCCCACTCAATTAACATTCGGCTAACGCCCACTTTACGGCTACAAACACTGAGCCGCACACATGACACACTGCAGTTACCGTTACTATAACAAAACATGACAGCCAATAGGCTTTGAGGCGCGCACGTCGCTTGGGGGCGGGACTTACATCCGTAATCCTTTTTAAGGACGCCTTGGGCCATGACAAGGGTCCCACGTCATACGTGGTGGACCCGCTTTTAAATGTTGCATGATAACAAAACAGGTATGTGTTAGAGTTATGTTAAAATGTTGCTAATATGGTTAAAGGGATAGGAAAGTACGTATATTTATTCCGTCAGCAATGTGTACTACTCTTTCAGGTTATACTATATTGTATTCGGCAACAATTTCTTTGTGATCGCTACATGTTATGCAGTCTGCAATGTTACGCTGTATCCACGCATTGAAAGGGAAAATGGTGGTTAAAAAAAACAAAAAAAAAAAAACATTTAAACGCACAGTCAACGCATAACGGTTGTTATATTTACCATTCTTCTAGAATTAACTCTTCGTCTGGCTGCAACTGGTCGCTCCAGAAATGCAAGGCATTTTCATCCACGCTTGACCCACCCGCTGAATCCAGTATGACACACATCTCCTCCATGAAGCGCTCATAGGAATCGCCACTGCTTTCTTCAAACAATTGGTCGGGAGGTAGGTTCATTTCTTCTGGTTCCCATTCCAATGCATTTTCAGCTGAAAGGCTTGGTACATAATCATAGTACTTTTGTTGTTGTACAATGTGGGTTTCAGGAATGGAGGGTGCAGATATTGCAGCAGGTATCGATTCACACGGAACAGTAGTAGCGGATCCATTGCTATTGGCATTAGGAATAAATATGCCTTTCACAACAATATATGTGCCCTCTTTCAGGGTAAAATGCTTTTCCTTTGCAATCTTCCAGAAACCATAGGTGTGTTCTAGCTTATCCTGCACACGTTCAAAAAAGTCATTAGTTGATAAAGTGAATCTTATTGAGGAATTAAAATTCCGCGCATGCCTACGGTCTTGGTAATAAGGATATTTAGCTCGAATCAAATCATAGATTTGGCGTGTGCTTGCTTTGTGTCCGCGACTGTTTAAAATTGCTTCTGAAACCATGTACTTATACCCTAAAAGGGGATTCATATTGTTAACGAATTCATCAGCCATGTCAGAGTAGCACAAAAGATGTGTGCAGTTCTGTCTTCTTTGCTCATCAAAATGATTCTGCTCAATGGCTAACAAATTCCTGTGTTTCGTTTTCAAGGTCAACAAAAGTAACTACTTTTACTCCTTATTTCAAACGCCAATTGGATGTGTCCTTTTAATTGGGTTAAGTTTTGTGGTTAGTGATAGGCGAATGTGGGAAAAACATGTATCATTTTTTTATCTCGTTTGTGAAAACATTCCTACACTTATTTCAGTAACATTGAGTTTTCTAGAAAAATAACAAAGAGCACTGTGTGAAAATAGTGCTTAGACAGCCATATCAGTAAATACACACACCTGCAAAATGAAATGTTTTTTTCCCACATACATTTCTGTGTGTATTTGAAAGTCTGGTTAACTACCTGTCTGCATGAGTTTAAATACGTGTGTATCTATATATATATAAATATATCTCTCTCATAAAAATATATATATATATATAGTGTATATTGTACTATATGTATAGTGTGTGTGTGTGTGTGTGTGTGTATATATGTATATGTATATATATATATATTGTGACAGAAACCAAGGGTTGGTAATAAACTCCATATACAGGGCTCCCAGGATACTGAACAGTTTCTGTCCTGTCTAAGCTGAACAGGGCAGCCTCGTAGTACAGGCACTCCATTCCACAGTTTGTCTGCTGCCTGTTTTCTGTCACCTGTCATGCTGATTATAGTTCAGGTATATAAGACCTGTTTCCTGTTTCCTCTGGGCCCCGCCCAAGAGCCTGGGAGGCTGCTGAACTGCAGAGGGGTGAGAAAGCCTCTTTCCCAAATCGCTTCATTCATTCTGTTAGTTTGTCTAAAGACTGCAAAGGTACTTATTTTGTTGGTGGAAGTGGACAAGCCACTTCCAACTCTGAGTCAGGGACATCTAAGTTTTAAGTTATCGCTCAGGTGAGCAGCTTTTGTTTTGATCTGTTTTCTGTTTACACTGTAGCAGTCCCAGTGCCTGGGACTGAATAAACCAGGTATAGCCTGTTTAAAGGAACAGTACGTGACGTCTCATCATTTAACCTACCCTAAAAGACCGTGTTCTAACAGTCCCGGACAGACGGCGGAGCCCCGGAGTAAGCCGTTTGTCACAATATATATAATGTATCTTTTTTTTTTTTTTTTTATATTGCAGGAGTACACACAACATATTGATGGCAGTAAGTAGGCCTTGTATGAAACCTATTTAAATGGTGATAAACATGAGTGAATTAAGTAATAAACATTTGTTTGCACCCAATAATGTTAGAGGCTCACACTTAGTATAGTTGTCAAACATTAGGCCTGTATTATTAAAATAGTGTGTTTTCACAAGGAAGCATGAAGTGTATGTTTTTTGTAAATACATCTATACCAGTTTAGATAGTACTATATATATACACACACACACACACACACAGTGTGTGTCTGTGTGTGTGTGTGCATATATCAATACATACTACATATATTTTAGTATAAATTCAGAGATGTTCTTGAAACAAGAACACATAAATGATTAAAGGACAACATTACAATGGCCACCAAAGGTAAGTAATATTTAACACAAAATCCTGCTGTACACGTACAAGAAAGATGTTTGCAGTTAAATAGGTGCTTTTATAATTGCATGAAAATAATATGCACATGCAATGATTACATCAATTAACACACCCAAATGCAATGTTTTGCTGCAAAGTCAATGGCAGCTTCTCTAAACTTAGCAACTGGCTCCTGGTGGAGCATTACTGAACAGACGATTAATACATCAATATTTATAACACTATTCATTAATTAGGAGTGTTAACATTTCCAAAAATTCACGTGTACAAGAACATACTTGAAAGTTTGGAAACAACACAGTCTTCAGCATACATACAATAGTAATTAGATAATCTGAAGTCAACAAAACAAGGCCAAAGACATATTTTGTGAATTTTAAAATTTATTTTTTTGTTCTTTTTGCGAGCGAGTAACAGGCCTGCTTGTTGTCTCTTGAATTTTCCTTTTTCTTTTGCCACCAACTTTAGGTACAACAGAGCCACTTTGACTGGCCTCTGGCACTTCACGGGCAGGGCTTGTGGCCAGTGACTCACCTACAGGGCTTTTGGGCAGTGACTCACCTACAGGGCTTTTGGGTAGTGACTGTTCACCTACAGGGCTTGTGGCCAGTGACTCACCTACAGGGCTTGTGGCCAGTGACTCACCTACAGGGCTTTTGGGCAGCGATTCACCTACAGGGCTTTTGGGCAGCGATTCACCTACAGGGCTTTTGGGCAGTGACTCACCTACAGGGCTTTTGGGTAGTGACTGTTCACGGACAGGGCTTGTGCCCACTGACACATGTGAGCAAGTTGGTAGACACTGCACAAGTGATGGTTGGTCTGTTTCATGTGTGTCTTTTGTTGTTTTTGACCAAAAACTGGTCAGTAGTAACTGCTTGTGTTTTCTTTTTGTAGCCTCCTTTGTAGGTGTCAGCTGCTGAATTTGGACAGATGGCAGCGGTAGGATGTCGTCAGGAACCTGCACAGCAATGTATGCTACTTGACTGGTAACATTTGGGCCTTGTGAATGAATATCAGAAGCATGTGGTGAAAACTGACCTGCATGAACAGATCCTGCCTGTGAGCTGTTGAATTGTGGTACATTAGTCATTCTCCAGTAATTAGCTTGTGTTTGCTGAACAACTAATGCTTCGAATGAGGTGTTGATTTTTTGCAACTGTTTAGGCACTTCAATGAAGACTCTGTGGAGATGTGCCAATTGTGAAACTGTTTCTTCCTGCAGTGCAATCATCCTTTCCAGCACTGTCATCAGGTCAGAATGGCGACGATTTTCTGCTTCCACAATTTTTCCCTCAGCAGCTACAATTGCATCATATGTGGTTTTTGCTGGACGATTTGGCGGTAAAACAGTTTCAATTGGAACCTCTTCATGGTCACTTGCTTGTATTTGTGTGTCTATGGCGGCGGCGGCGGCATCATCATCATCATCATCATCATCCTCAAAATCCTCTTCATCATGTTCTACAAATAAATGTACACATTATTAAATGGCATGTTAATCTCTGCTGTGTTACTATGTAATTGTACTGTGTCATAAGTAACAACTAACATGTGTCCATACATTTTATAACCTCACATTAAAAACTACCTTGACTTAAGAATAATGTTTGGACTCAGTATGAAATATGAGTGACTGAAAACTTGCTGTAAACTCACAACTCCTACATGATAGTTAACATCACTAACACAATACAAGTTGCCTTACACTTCATTTTCACTGACACTAAGTAATCCTATTTAAAGAAGATGTGCAAAACAAATAATGAACATGACAACATAACATATAGAAGAGCACATATTATATGGCCACCAACTGATACACTCACCTTCTAGGTGTGTTGAGCTGGCTGACCCAGGTGAAGACACTTGTTCAGTCTCAGGTGACACATGTCCTTCAGGGGCAACTATATATAACAATAACATAAGTTTTACATTTACATGTGTAAATATTGAACAAACAGTTATTGTATGTTCTGTATTTATGTGTACCTAACAGCATCATTTCCTTAACCCAAAATGTGTGTGTGAAAGTGAACATAAATAGTTGTAATAACAATGTACATGCCTGTGTACTTAGAACTTTTGAGTTCCCTAACATAAAACATACTATGTTCCTGCAGTAATGCGTGAGGATAAATAGATAAAATTTGTACATAAAAATCATATGTTGTGTAGTGATATCAGTATCATAATGTACATAACTATCATGAGATGACCATTCACAATGGTTATCATGAAGGTGGTCATATTGCAAAAAGTGTTGTTTTTGGTAGAGGATATGTGTGGTACATTAATATAAGATGTGGCACACATGAATGTGGCTGTGACTAAACAAGACAACACATGCAGTGTGTGATAATGTGTCGTTGATAGTAGTAGTTCAACTATAGATATGAGTGAACTAATGTGTGACGTACGCTTTGATAAGTAATGAGTTGTTGGGGCATTTAGTAGCTAAAGTGAAGCTTTCAAATGAGTGTGATTAACTTCAGTTGTGCTAGTCAGGTTGTAAGAACGGTATTCCCTTCCCCAAAAAGCCTAATCAGCCACACCTTTCAATTACTTGAAACAGGTGAAAATGGTGTGAACTAAGTTGACCCTAAAATGAGGCTGCAATTAGTGTGTGTGCTGAACCCCACCCCCTCTGTTGAAGTGTATGCTGTGATGAGATATTAATTGCAGCTGCTTTAACACAATGGTAGATGAGCTAAATAGTCGTGTGCAGTTTTTAAGTTATGAAAACAATGACATAAAATATGATACGTGTGCCTCATTATGCTGTCTGTATATGAGTTAAAGCAAAAATGGACCTTTTCATAAACAACTATAGATGTGTTAGTGCAAGTGATGTTTGTAGGCCGTTGCATGCAATATATTTGATGCATGCTTAAAATAGGCAGTAATGTCATGTTTGTCGGAGTAAAATAAATAAAATACACAATAATATTCTACATATTTCTGTTCTGTACCTGTAGCTAGTAATAATTTCTGATTAACATGTGTTACACATGTGTACTACACTGTTGTTCCCCATCTTCGCCCACCATCAATTGCTTCCACTGCAGCAATGCATTTTGGGAATTCACATGTAAATGAGCACGCAATGGCACGTGCTATATTAGTTACTGCTTTTAGTAGGACTACAACATATATGTCTATTTTGAGATATATATATATACAGAATCAGACATATACATATATAGATACAGGTATGCTTATATTGTGAAGACAGTATAAAAAGCAGTGTAACTATGCAAAATAACTGTAAGCAACGACACGCCTAGTACAGTAATATTTCTCACCTGGTGGAAATTGTGAGGGGTAAATTCCTATATCACGGTCACCAGGTAAGCCTTCCACGACGACGGGAAGTAATTTTGCCCGAAGCAGCTCCTCCAATGGACTTAATATGAGACGTTGTGGTGTGGGCCCACCTCCAGTGCCAGTAGCATGCACGCGTTGGTGTTGTATTTTCTTTTTCAATTTGGACCTAATATCATCAAATCTCTTGTGACAATTCCGCTTGTCCCTCACATGATTCCCACACGCATTGACACCAATGACTATTGTGTCCCACATTTCTTTTCTGCTTGCTGAACTTGTCCGCCCTTGAAAAACATATAAAATATATGAGGTAAATGATTAATAATAGAAGCACCAGTTTCCTACACTGCTAGCTGTTCCAAGAGATAGCAAACATGCTGTTTTATGTGTAATATGTGAAGCACATGAGCATTCACTACTAAACCTATACATGTAAGCAAGGTTGCATTCATATTGTATGCAGTTATGGCAAATTGACCGCCTGTGTTTAGTTGTCCTTGTAAGGCATCATAAAAAGCTGTGTTTCCAGACTAATTAACATAGAAAGATATTCTGAACCCATATTTGCATATGAACAAAACTCAGATGACCTAGGATCACATGTATTTGAATAATAAATGTAAAGGTACACTTACCTAGTAAATGTCCATATATACTGTCATAGTGCTCCAGAATGCCAGTGACAAGAGCTGTATTTTCCTGGTCATTGAAGCGAGGATTACGTGGCTTCTCCACACGTTTCTTCCGAGCAGGTTTAGGGTCAGAGCTTGGCTGGTGCTGACTGGACTCTCCTTCTTCCAATGGAAGAGCCTCCAAAAGCTGGCCACCAGCAAGCACGCCACCACCAGACACCCCATCAGCAACTGCGCCACCAGCAGCACTCACAGCACCAGCACTCCCACTCCTAGCACCAGCACTCCCACTCCTAGCACCAGCACTCCCACTCCTAGCACCAGCACTCCCACTCCCAGCAACAGCACTCCCACTCCCAGCAACAACACTCCCACTCCCAGCAACAGCACTCCCACTCACAGCAACAGCACTCCCACTCACAGCAACAGCACTCCCAGCAACAGCACTCCCACTCCCAGCAACAGCACTCCCACTCCCAGCACCAGCACTCCCACTCCCAGCAACACCACTCGGTGCACCAGCAACATCACTCCCCTGAACAGTACGTTCACTCCGACGCGTACTCGCACGAGTAGCACTCCCACTCCCACCAGCATCACTCTTCCCACGCTTTGCGGGCATACTTCCAGCACTCACAAAAAACAGACAACTAATGTACAGCCAATCACACGAAACACTTCCACATATAAAACAAGACAAAGATGTAAACAAAACAACAATGGACAAAGCTCACCCAATACACAACAAGTCTCTCCGTCAATATGCAAATGTTCAATCAGCCAGCTCTGTGCGTCTCTCTCTCTCTCACTCCCAACAACACAGAGAATGATTAGCAGTACACGTTGCCTTTAAATATGGCGCGCAATCCAAAACATGCTTGTTTCGCCTGATTCAGCAAGATTTGTGATTGGGCAACCTATCAGCACCCCGCCACGCACGCCGATACACCTGTGTGTGATCGGATAATCATCGTGAGAGTGGGCGGATTTGTTTTCGGGTTGATTTTGAATGTATTCGGCACTTACTGCATACGGAGAGGAAAAATCGCCATTAACATGACTAATCGGTAAGCTTGCCGATTTCACTTAATCGACGCTTACTGCATGAGGCCCAATGTCATGATCACAGCAGTTAATCTTTAATGGATTCTTGAGAACTGTGTCCCACGAATTGATTGTAGAGTGCTCAATCTTCCCCGGTTGCAGAGTAAATCATCTGTATTCTGTGAATATTTTGCTCATAAGGCATACAATATGCCCTGGAGCATTGGGCTATTTCTTCCCCAGTGTAAGTACTGTATATAATATTTCACTTTGAATTCACATGAGGACATCAAGAAACTGAGCAGTATTACGTTCAAGGTTGGAGTAGTTGGAACTTTAATTTAACTTTTGATGCTAGAACTATGCGTATCTTTACCCCCAAGTTATTGCCTACCTTAATCACTATCTTGCTAGTCTTTGCTTCTCTATTCATCATCACAATTTTAATTTGCAGTTTCAATTGAGAGTAATTTAATCCAAATAATCTGAAGCACATTTACAGTGCTGCCTTTCCCCTGATGCTGCTTGTTCATAGCTGGTTATGAACATATTAATAATGATGTATTGCAGCTCAGGGTGCAATATCTGTATGTGATGGATTACAGATGAGCATGACAATTTTAAAGTAAAATTAAGTCGTATTTCAAGGAAACCTGTTTTTGTTTCTATCTTTCTCATACAGCCTCATATATCCCCTGTTGTACCACAAAACCGATAATAGAATTGTCAGTCTATTAATGTATTCCATTTGGCATTTAGATTTACGCATACAAAGACTTTGAATGCAATGCACCATTTTGACTGTAGATTGTTCTTATCTGATTTAGTTCTTTGCATATTGTCAAAATACAAACTCAAAACCCACCAATAAGATAGTAATTTAATTTACAGTGGTTTTCAACTTAAATTCTCAATCACGTTTTATTTGCAGATACAGAATGTTAGACTGCGGTATGTATCTCTGTAGATCTTTTCTGTTGTATTTCACATTGACAACATAGTGAAGTAAGGCACTACAGTTCCTATTCAATATACTGTAAAACTGTCTTATCTTTGCTGGGGAAGATTTAAGCCCCATTGACACCCAGGAAACTGAATAGAGGCATAGGGTTTAAAGCAAAATACAGGAGTAGATACAAAGCTAATATGAAATACCCAACCTTCATATTTCTAACTCAATGGTTATACATCCTATAGGGTCCCTGCTAGAGTTTTCTTATTTTGTTTGAAAGATAAATAAGGTAATATAACTGTGGTAGTTCAACATGAGGAAATAAAAACAATTGAAGTTTTAATATATAAAACCAGACAGCGAAGCATACTGTAATTGTGTGGGTGTCATGTAAAGTCATGCAAAGCAAAATGGTTGCCTAATGAAACTCCTTTATATAGCCTTTTATTCATTTCCACCCTGGGTTATATACAACATACATTATTTTGTACTGTCATAAAACATTTCAAATCAGAGATAAATCATCTATTTAATACAGCATTAAAATCTGTAATGTTCCCTATAGAGTGTTATTACACTATGGGGTATGTACAATACCCTTCTTAAAAAAACTTGAAAAATAGCACCATGTTTCTTAAATAAAGAAATCATATTCCTGGAAATTTGAATTTATTATTTTATGGTGCAGGTTTTTATTACACTGGTTTTAAACAAAACGTGGATTTTTTTAAAATTTTGTACTTGAACGTTTGGACAGGATTACCCAACGAATGAAATTATTTTATACAACTTAAAATAACTCCTCTCTAATTCCTTCCCTTAACTCATTCAGTTTCAGTTTGTCATCCACTATCAAATTTGGATTCAGTAGCTCTCTTGCATGTTGATTTGTGTGAACTTCAAACTAACTAACTAATAACACTGTCTATCAGCGCTTGATCCAATTAACAAGTGTGGAGTGATATTGTACACTAAACAAAATATGTGCACGTGCAAAAAATCAATGTGTGAAAGATCAGCTGCCTAGGGGACAGCAGACAATAGACGGTTCCAAATCTACCAAAACAAAATACATATACAAAAAGCAATATCCCCGACGCTAGTGAGTTAATGTCCACAATACCATATTCCAAAAGACAGTCCTTGGTAGAGAAACAGTCCTGGCAAATGGGTGAATTAACCAATGAAGTTCTGGATGGATAAGATGGTCCTCAGAAAGTAAATCCAGATGGTCTAAGATGGAATCTTGTTTGTTCAGGGGAGAGAATCTGTACTTGGCCGTGTCTTCACCTCGATAACAACGAACCCCACGTGGTTGAACGGGGTGATTTTCCTGGTGCTTGATGGTGCCCTCATGTATCCAGCATGAGCCGCCGTAACCAGCGTCATCAATCGGCGAGTCGCGTGTGACTGTGTGGGTCTCTGGTCTTGCCGGGTTGGAGGCAGGTTGCGGACGGCATTCGTTAGTGGCACCCCTTCCCCACACCAATTGTAAGTGTGGGCAGTGTGTTCATTTTAATTTATTAAAGTGTAGTTACATATTACACTAGGCTGTGTTTTATTTTTCCTTGCACGCTGGTTGCGGCGGCTCATGCTGGATACGTGAGGGCACCATCAAGCACCAGGAAAATCACCCCGTTCAACCACGTGGGGTTCGTTGTTATCGAGGTGAAGACACGGCCAAGTACAGATTCTCTCCCCTGAACAAACAAGATTCCATCTTAGACCATCTGGATTTACTTTCTGAGGACCATCTTATCCATCCAGAACTTCATTGGTTAATTCACCCATTTGCCAGGACTGTTTCTCTACCAAGGACTGTCTTTTGGAATATGATATTGTGGACATTAACTCACTAGCGCCGGGGATATTGCTTTTTGTATATGTATGTTGATTTGTGTGTTTAAATGTGTATTTCCCTTGGAAAGTTTGAACCTCTGTTCATACATACAGTACTGTACAGATGTGTAGACATCTACCTACCTACATTATGCACTTACCTACATTGCACTGTACAGATGTGGCCTGTTTGTTTTTCTGGCTTTCCTCAACAAAAGTGCGGACATCTCTCGTTTTGTTTGGAAGATATAATCAATATACATCCCATTTAACTCTTGGCAATTCTTCGTGTTGTTATTCACACCTGTATTTAACAGGCATATGTCAGGCGTAATTAGGCTGTTTGTGGTTGTATTGCTTCGTCTGTCCAGCAGATGGCAAAGTGAGCTTTTTTTTGCCTATATGGAGATCAGCACAACAATTTACAATTCGAAGAACAGGTGCCTCTACAGTATAAGAGAAAACAAGCGCAAACGCAAATGGTGAAGTAAGTTCAAATCAATTGATATATTTTAAAAGGTATGATATCTGCGTACATCAATGTGGACAAAATTAGGCATATCGTGCACTTAGGTTAACATGTTACCAGGCACCACCAGACACACAGGAACTGAAGAACCACAGCAGCCGTCGAGTCACCAGGATGAAACCAGTATTGCTGTTCGTTCGCCATTATAGGCCATCACTGGCTGTCTTATTCTGGCCTTACGGAGTCTGCAGGGACATCTCAGCACCGTGTCTGTTGCTGCCGCCATCAGGCTCGTCTCACCGGGAACTCCACATGGTTTTGCGGCTAGTTCACGACTTGCCGTAGGGCAATCCTTGCCGTAAAGTGGATTGATGACGTCACGCCAAAAAGTTCAGAGCAAGTCCCTCTACACCTCAAATTAGGTATAGGGCAATGATACAAGACCGTCGGGGCTATAAAATATTACATCCAATGCGTTTCATAGCAGAAGCTACTTCATCAGGGATATATTGCAAATAAAAATCACAGGATATATATCGTATAGCTGAACAGGATAGGTCAATTTGGCTTCAATGTGAGCCAATGGGATCTATGTATGATAAGCCTCACACATGTTTGAATGAGATAGTCCTAATTAGGACCCAGTCATGAAAAAATTAACCTATCATGGGCAGCAATGACTTGAAACATATTCTAAAACCTACATATTAAACATATAAATGAGCTAATACGCCTTATTATTTTTGAAAGGAGTAAATCACTTAAAGAGTTTGGTGTGTTAATTTCAGAGCAGATCACAGCTATGGAACCTTCCATTATATGTCTTGACTGCTCTGAAATGGAACATGAGGTTTGTATCAACCTCGAACACCACGACGAGGAGTTAATCAAAACAAAGCATACTAAATTTTATAGGGATAAATCCGACTATGATTTAAGTAGACAAAGAACTTGGGCTAAGGAGGAGAGAAAAGAGAAGGATGCAGCAAAGGGGTCAGCTAATGAATGTCCAAATGAAAATAGGGGTCGTCTAATGGATATGAGTGAACAGAGACCTAACTATGGAATGAATGAACATTCAAGGGAAAGAGGTAGAAATCCAGGGGGATACCAACATGTAGATAGAAGGGAATACCCTAAGAGAGATGGATCCTACCCTAGAAGAGACGGACATTATAGGAACCCTAACTATAAGGGAAGGAATTATGACGAAAACTATAGTTATAATAGAAAGAAACAATTGTACCAACAATATCAACAAAGAGAACCCAAATGGGCACCGGCTAGTGTCCCTGATCACCCACGTGTAGTTCATCCTGCCCCCCTTCTCTTCCCCGTCTTCTTTTTTAGATTTAGTGAGGAATAGGTACAGCACTCCAGAGAAAGAAAAGAAAAAATTCGAGAATATCAGACAGGAGACCCCTGGAGAAAAACTCAAAAGACCTCTATCCGAAGAGGGCAGAGAGGAGGATCCAGGGTCCAAAAGAAGAGAGTTTTAAAGAGCTAAATGGTAAGATTAGATAGAGGTATCTTTAATCTCTCTTCAGTTATCCTCACGAGTGACCAGAAGAAAGTCTTAAGCAAAGGACTTACCTTCTCTCAATCTTGTGGAGCTAATTCGTTTCAACTCTTCAAAGATTTGCATAAATTTGTGAGAAACATCACACTTAAGAGACATTTTCTTAAATTAGAGAAAGACACAACATCCATGACAATAGAAACCCCAAATTTAGAATTGATAACAGAAGGAGAATCAAACTGTGTACATACCTCCTTTAGGGCACAGTCAGCATTCTATCCCTATCAGTCAAAGGGCAACCATGTTGAAACATTTTTCAACATGGTTAACCATGATCTAAATAGCCTGACTGAAAGTGGAACTCTGGTGAAGTTTAAACATAACCTCACCAAAGCAGAAGGTCTTGCAATAAATTTTTTACAAGAAAATAAACAACTTATCATAAGACAGGCTGACAAAGGAGGAGGTGTTGTACTTCAAGATTGCTCTGTCTATGAACAAGAGGCACACAACTCCTTTGTGACCCTGTCTTCTATAAGAAACTGGCCTCAGATCCGACCAGTTTCTTTTGTCTTTAAAGGTACTCCTAGTTGAAGCACTATCCCTGACAGTAATTACATCGAAGGAATATTCATTCCTATACTCAAATTCACCAAAGATACCGGGTTTTCTACCATCTTCCTAAGTTGCACAAATCCCTGGTGAACCCACCGGGAAGGCCTATAGTCTCGGGCATATCGTCACTAACCGCAAATCTTTCCCAATATGTGGATTATTTCTTACAGAGCCTGGTAGGGAAATTACCTTCTTATTTGAAAGACTCATCTGCAGTACTGAATCTGTTTTCCGATTTCAAATGGAAGAAAACATACAGATGGCTTACATGCAATGTACAGGCTCTGTATACAAGTATCCCTCAAGATAGAGGTTTGGCGGTGATTGACGAGTGCCTGAGGAAAGACTCTCAAATTAACGATCTAAATAGGTATTTTATTGTAAAAGCCATCAAATTTGTGCTGACCCACAATTACTTTTTATTTCTTTCCCAGTTCTTCTTGCAGGTTTGGGGAACTGCAATGGGCACACGCTTTGCCCCCAGCCTTTGCCCCCAGCCTGTATATGGGGAACTGGGAGGAAAACTACATCTGGTGCAATAATCCGTTTAAGGCACAAATAGTAGTGTGGCGTCACTATATAGATGACATTCTCTGTGTGTGGGAGGGCGATGAGGAGTCGGTGAACCAATTCATGAAATATTTGAATAATAATTCATTCAATCTGGCCTTTAGAAAACAAAGGGAGGATTGGGGAGTGATCACAGGGCCACACTAATTGAGTAAAGTGAAAAAATATATAATAATAATGGTAATTGTAAATGTCGGTGCAAACTGTGAACTGATAAGTGAATCAGGCAAAAAGAGGGGGGAGGGGAACACAAAATGAATGAGTCCCCTAAAGAATTCACTAACTGCACACCTACATAATGTAAAATCTAACTTTTAATAAATTTACTTAAAACATATATTACCAAACGTAGTGTACTATGTGTTTTTAAAAAATGAATTAAATGTACAATAACGTGCAACCCTGTCAATAAATGTATGATTGTGCAAACCCAAATGCAATATTTCTTGGGTTTGACAGGACAGTGGATGCTGTAAGTTAGGGTATTAACCCCTCTGGAGTTTATATGCAGACTGTAGGTAACCGTATCCTACTCAGTGAGCCTTTAACTGGTCAAAGATCCAGCAATCCTGCAATGATATATATAGCAGCGAACACCTATGGTTGTATTAAATGCATATGCTTGAGAGGTGACGCTGACACAGGCACAATCAATCGAGAGTAACCCTCAGTGTAGTTAAGCTGGGACTCACAGTGCCATTGACATAGAGTTACCCAGCAGAGAGGCTCTAATTGTGCATATATCATGTATTG
Organism: Ascaphus truei; assembly: GCF_040206685.1. Taxonomy (NCBI): domain Eukaryota; kingdom Metazoa; phylum Chordata; class Amphibia; order Anura; family Ascaphidae; genus Ascaphus; species Ascaphus truei. Next base: position 175,420,439 of record NC_134483.1, read on the forward strand.
TATGTAGCAGGGAGGCAGACTCACTGCCTGTTGTTATATTTATCCAGCAAAATGCCGTCTGCATAAATAGAGCCAGGAGACTTAAAAGCACTACATTAAAACAGCTCCAAGTAGGAGACTGACACAACTGCGAGTCCAACACGCGTTTCCCTCCAGCAAAGGAGCTTCTTCAGGGTAAAATTATTATATTTGAATAATAATTCATTCAATCTGGCCTTTACCCATAACAAAAAAGACGGTGCAAAACAGGGCTACAGAACAAACGTGAATTATTTACCTAATTAATTATAAGGTGAAAATATAAAAATGCTGGCAGCCAGACAAAAACTAACAGTACAGAAACGCGTCGGGAAGATTCTTTGTATCTTAGAAGCTGAGTTTTGGTCTGTGGAGGAAGTTGCACAGCAGCAGTTTGAGCCGTGGGGGACGAGAAGTGAGAGAGGGACATCGGGAGTACCTTAGGGCGTGACGTCACATCCGCCCGGAAGCCCTGGAGTTCGAGTGACACGTACGCTCCAACCTACCATCTCCTCCACGTAGAGACACCCATGAGAGAGCTCCGGTCGCCATCTTTGGCATACCATCTATGTGAATCCAGTTCCACTGCCTGTATACATCTAACATCGTGTGAGTAGGGTTACAATTTTTCCCCTCCGGATTGGTGTGTGCCAGCCACCCTCCCACACCCAGCTATAGTAGTTGTTTAATAAATAGCTTTTTTAATCATTATTTAGCCTTGCTAGTGTTGTTTTCATCTGTTCTGTTTGTCATGTGTTGTTAGTCTGTTCATGCTTTTATGTTTGCACTGACATACTGCACCATAATCTGTTTCTTTTCTTTTCCCCTTTTATATTGCACTGCATTCTGATGAGATTTGTCAGCTCACTTCCATACCATCAACCTATTTAAGGACTTCAGTTGGACTGCACACTGTCATGGTTTGGATTTTCTTTAAATGACAATCAATTATTGGCACCGATATTCCCTCTTTTTGCTGACACCAGCAATGTCGTGTACCTCATCATGTGCATGAAATGCCCAGGGGGCTGCTACTACATAGGTGAGACAGGACAGGGGCTAAACAAGAGAATGAACCTGCATCGCCACAGCATCACACGCGGAACAAGAGACAGTCCTGTTGGCGAACATTTCTCTGACTCTGGCCATAAGATGAACGATCTGAGGGTTGCCATACTCAAAGGTAATCTTAAAACTCCGAAAGAGAGACGGCTGCATGAATACAAATTTATGCAACTGTTCGGGACACTTAGCAGTGGCCTAAACAGAGATCGAAATTTTATGAGTCATTACTGACACTAGCGAACTCTCTTCCCATGAGCGCTAAAGGCCATGTCTGTACATACTGTGCTATATGTATGCACACACAGCTGTCTCTCACACATACTAATACTCCTTATTTTTCCATCCATATACACCAATAGGGACCACATAGTATCCACACACACTTTTAGTTGTGCTACAAACTCTCACATTTCCACACCCACCCACACCATTTATATCCCTCTCACTCCACACACACCTTGTGTAGAGCACTGTATATACTGTGGGCTCTCCATTCATTTTTATTCACACTCATACACATACACACTCTTTCTTCACTTGCTTTCAGTTACCCTTTGACACCTCTAGCCATAAAACATATCCACACCGGGGGAAGGACAAGCACAGATAACATTCCAAGAGACACTGTTTTTAAGTTATCCTTGCTTCATTCATTGTAACATCGCCGGAAGAAGAGATCGGTGTATCTCGAAAGCTCGCACAAATAAAAGCATTTCGTTAGCCACAGAACGGTATCATCTATTTATTTTTTGATTATTGAAGCTCGGCTAACACGGTACTGATACCTCTACATGTGTATATATATATATATATATATATATATATATATATATATATATATATATATATATATATATATATTACAGTGGTTGACAAATCACCAAAAAATCCACTCGCCCGGGGCGAGCAAATGTATAGGTTTGTCGAATACTGTATATATATATATATATATATATATATATATCCAAAAGCGGTCACTGGCACTCCTAGGTGTGTAGGTATAAGAGTGGTGCTAAGCCCATAAAGATGAATAATGCATGAAATCACCAGCAAGGTGATAAAAGAAGACAGAACTCAGCAGGTAAAATCAAACAAACGAGCGAAAAACCAGGTGAGTACACTGGTTCTGTGGCAAGTAAAATCCTGACTCAGAAAGCCTCTGCAGCTGTGTGTGGGCGTTCTCAATGCTGAGAGGCTATAGGCTTGGAGCGCTGGCGTCCTGGTAGTCATACTGTATTACTGGTGAAAAGTGATAAAACGGCCCAAAAAAAACTTAATAGGTGATCACTGTATATTCAGTGAAGTGAATACAACACTCTTAAAATTAATTAATTAAAGTGCATGTATAGTATATAACACATAGATATTGTGAAAATATAAAAACCAAAAAAATGTGGTGAAAAGAATAATAAAGTTTTGACCCCCTGCTCGAACCCTCTGGTGAGATATGTTTTCACTTGTCCCACAGTGTTGTAGTAGATTCACAGATTCCAGGGGGAGCATAGAGGGAAAACACAAAAGTACAGAAAATCTAAGTGCAGGAGAAATACAAAGTGAAACAAATGTCAGCTCCAATCTTGGCTTTTGTGAAAGGCCTACTTACAAACTATAAGAATATCAACAGCAGTGTGTAATCAAGGCTTTAGGCAGTCTATCCAAGGTGAGTGTCAGCTCAGCATGGATTGAGGGAGAAGCAGCTCCAGTACTCAAGAAGATGTAGCCCCAATATAGAGAGAGAAAAAGCTACATAGCATAGATCAACCAGGTTTAAAAGGTTTTAATCTACTGCTGCGGCCAAGTTTATTCGAGCATTTGCCCGTTCTTGGCCGCAGCAGTAGCCTGGCGCGTGCCCGAGGGTGACGGTCGCGCGCCGAAGCAGCGGAAGAGCGCCCTCCGATCGGGGCGCTCTCCCTACCGCTGCCGGGTCCGCCGGGTCCCCCGGAACCCCCTGCCGCCGTCCCGCAATCGCGGGACACCAGGGCTCCCTCGGGGAGCCCTGGACGCGCGTGCAGGGGGCGCAGGCTCCCGAAGACGCGTGACCGCGCGTCATAGACGCGCGGCACGCCGAGGGGCGGCCACTAGCAAGCCGGGAAATCTCCCGGCTTGCGGTACCGGCCACACTTTAATAAAGTGTGTCGGTAGTGTAAGTGTCAAAATCGCACTTACAATATATCAATAAAAAACGGGCAAATCACACTGCAATAGTGTATTGAAGAGACAGCTTGGCACACAGCTCACCGTCCTGCAGCCACCATAAGATCTCTGTTTCCAGCCTTTACTCCATCGCGTCTCCGCGGGTCTGGGCGTCTGACGTCAGATCCGGTTTTCAGGTAGCAACCTCGCGGCCTGCAGAACCTCTCCAAGAATGCTCCTTATGGTAAAAGGACTACCACTCAACTGGTTTCGCCACGTGATACCGTCAGCTTCGAAGAAGAGATACAACAAGCACTGACCAAGGCCAGGCTTCCTTCTAGAGAAGAGCTCCTTACACCAGGGACCCAAGTCACCCAAGAGGACCGCATTCATGTAGTTTCTACATACTCTACGGCAAGGGTGGGGAACCTTTTCTGCCAAGGGCCATTGGGATATTTATAACATCATTCGCGGGTCATACAAAATTATCAACTTAAAAATTAGCCTGCTATATTTGGTCAAACATTTAATTAACTCATCCCTAATGTGATGGCTGGAACTGCTTCTCTTTGGTGAGGTGTGTGATGTTAGCTGGTATTGATGATGTTGCTACTCGCAACTGGTTTTCCAGGTTTTTGACTGGCTGACACTTGGGTGACTGACTGAAACTTGGGTGACTGACTGACACTTGGGTGACTGACTGACACTTGGGTGGTGGGTAACTATAACTGACTATGGGTTGGTGTCTGTATTCACACACACGGAGAAATCAGAGCAGAGGGGGGAGAAATCACACACTCTCTCAGACCCTCTCACGCATACACTCACTCACTCTCACTCACTTTCAGACACTCTAAACAAGAATGACAATCAGCTGCAAGAAGTGGCAATTTGAGATGCATGAGGGACGGTCTGACAGCTTAGATCACACTGAGTCATTTTATGGGGCACAGATCGTTGGGGGGGTGTCTGCAGAAGTTAATCATACAACATGTATTGAAGTCAAGGAGACCAATGATGCTGGGATTAGGTGTCACTCAGTGACTGAGTGACAGGCCTGGTGGTGTCCCAGGGACCTCCTGCCCTCCCCCTGTCAGGCCCTGCATGGCTCCCTCTCATCTTACACTGCAGCACTGCAGAGCAGGTGCTCTCCTCCTCCTCCGCAGCTGCTGCCCGGTGTGGGGAAGAGGAGGAGAGACGGTAGTGATGTGTCTCTCCCTTTGCAGACTCGTTCTTCCATCCCCCAAGCCTCTTATACCCCCTCCCCATTCCTCTTATACCCCCTCCCCCAAGCCCCGCTCCTCTTATACCCCCTCCCCCCGCCCATCCCCCACTCTTATACCCCATTCCCCACCCATCCCCCAAGCCCCACTCTTATACCCCCTCCCCCCCGGAGTGTTGCTTACCTGCGCCGCCCTGGTGATACTCAGGTCCTTCATCACCTCAGGCGGCTGCTGCTGCTGCTGCTCTGGACTTGGACGTGCGCTGGGGGGGGGGGGAATCAGAGCGGGGGGGGGAATCGGAGCAAGGGGGAAGCAAGGAAGGCATGGAGCAGACTTACCACTTGCTTAGAGTGACCAGATTTTCTAAATGAAAAACCGGGACACATTAAAAAAATTTTTATAAAACAAAGTACATCACGTGACGCACTCCGTTGCCATGACATCGAGCCATGTTGCCATGACAATGTGGCATCACATGATGCCTCAGCGCCATAATACGTCCCGTTGTCATGTCAACTTGATGCCGCGTGACGTCATGGAGCGTCTCGTTATGCCAATGTGCATTACGTGATGTCGCGCAGCCATGTTGATGGAATTTGGAGGGGAGGATACAGTGAAAGTGACACACACACAGTGACACACACACACACACACACACACACACACACAGTGACACACACACAGAGACAGTGGCACACACACACAGAGACAGTGACACACAGAGACAGTGACACACACACAGACAGTGACACACACATACACACACACACACACAGAGACAGTGACACCCACACAGAGACAGTGACACACACATACACACACAGAGACAGTGACACACACATACACACACAGAGACAGTGACACACACACAGAGACACACACACACACAGACAGTGACACACACACACAGAGACAGTGACACACACAGAGACAGTGACACACACACAGAGACAGTGACACACACACACAGAGTGACACACACAGTGACACACACACACAGTGACAGTGACACACACACACACACACACACACACACACACACACACACACACACACACACACACACACACACACACACACACACACACACACACACACACACACAGTGACACACACACACACAGACAGTGACACACACACACAGAGTGACACACACACACAGTAACACACACACAAACACACCGACATTGACACACACACACACACAGTGACAGTGACACACACAGTAACAGTGACACACACCCACACACAGTGACACACACACACACAGTGACACACACAGTGACAGTGACACACACAGTGACACACACACACACACACACACACACACACACACACACACACACACACACACACACACACACACACACACACACACACACACACACACACACACACACACACACACACACACACACACACATACACACAGTGACACATACACATAGTGACAGTGACACACAGTGAAGGACACACACACACACAATAAGCCCATCTCTGCACACACACACACAAAAATAAGGCCTCTCTCCACTTGGGGTTGGTAAGGTGCCTGGGAGGAGGTATAAGGGGGCATGTGGGTTACCTGGGCCCCGTGGATGGAGCAGCATAGGTAGCCAGTGCAGATGAGAGACTAACAGGCCCGCGGAGCCTAAAGGGAGGGACAGAGGGGCGGAGCCTAAGGAAGGGGAGGAACCGGCATTACTGGAGGAGGGATGGGAGGGGGGCAGTGCAGAGGGAAGGGGGAGGGCCCAGAATTACTGGAGGAGAGAAGGGAGGGAGGCAGTGCTGAGGGAAGGGGAGACCCGGCTTTCACCCTACACTTGCTCCATGCAGGAAGAGGTGGGCCAAAAAAAAATTCTTGGCGGAGTGACAGCATGGGCAGCCAATCAGGAGAGGGGGAGTTTTTTTTTTTAAACCTTTCTTGTAGGCGCATTGCCAGGTGGGCGACGGATTTATCGAGGGGCACGGCCGGGCTCCCGAGGGCCAGACCAAATGATTTTGCGGGCCTTATATGGCCCGCACATTCCCCACCCCTGCTCTACGGCTTCAGGGCAGATTCAGCGCAGCAAACGCAGTCATTGGCATATACTATCCCATGACAAGAAAATTGGCAGGGATTGCAAATCACCCCCGCTCTTCTGTTACAGGAGGGGTCCGAGCCTAGGGATTTATTGACCAGTTCAGATCCGGTAGAAAAATTCACCAATAAACCGACCTGGCTAACCAAGGCACCAGGACTACAAAAATGCAAAAGATGTGTAAACTTTCAATTCATTATTTTGGG